>NW_027021295.1:202970-241294 GCF_036884655.1 Musa acuminata AAA Group | reverse complement strand
TAGATTATAGCTCTTCTTGTTCTAGTGCGTCAATTGCTCTTCTGGCGAGCTTTTGGCGTACTTTCGATGAACATTCGACGAACTCTCGGTAATGCTCCGGTGGACTCCCAGTAAGCTCCTGGACTTTATGACCATCTTCTTGGCAAGTTCTGATGAGCTTCTTTGGCAAGCTCTTGGACTTCTCGGTTGGTTCTAGTAGAACTTCCGATGAATGTCCGAACTTCCGACGAACTCTCGAACTCCCAACGTGATCTCGATCTTGACTCCGGCACAACACCTGCTTTATGTCTTACTGCTATCATAGTTAATCCTGTACACTTTTCTCAATATATAGATTATATAAAAAAATTATAATTGACTTCAGCATCAAAATCCGAGATTCAATAGAGACATCACCTAGCGTCGTCAGCCATTTTATGCTAAGCATGGCCTCATAGTCATCAATTGGTAGGAGGAAGAAGTCGGTGATAATTTCTTGGTCTTCAAGTAATAGTTTCACCTGCGGACATCTTTGATCGTACTTTAGGACTCTTCCGTCGGTGACCTTTACATCGAACTTGTTGCAACCTTCGATGTGGAGCACCATCCGAGCAACAACCTTATTGTTTAGGAAGTTATTAGTATTACCCGTGTTGATGAGAATAGTGATCGATTATTGTTTGAGAAGACCTCCAACTTTTATCGTTTATGGGTTTGAGTAGCCGGCTAGTGCGTGTACCGTAATGTCGGTCAGTTGTGTCTCTTCTTTCGCATCTTCTTCTTCATCTTCAAGGCTCTCTTCTGGATATTTAATGACATCTTCTTCTATTGGTTCAATCATAAGAAATCTCCCTTTTCTATAGTGATGCTCGTGGCTCCATGGCTTGTCACAATGCCAACATAACCCCTTTACAGATCGCTCCCGAAGCTCTTCTCTTGTCAACATTTTGAGTGCAGGCACTCGGTTGACAGTAGAGGGGGCCGAGGGCATTAGTATTGCTGGTTAGGGAGTGACTCTAGTCCTCCGGGTTTTATGGGTCAATCGCTTCTCTTGAAGTTGTACGAAAGAGATGGCTGTCATAAGCATGTATAGTTGTCGTACTTTAACTTCTCCCTAGATCTCCGACTTCAAGCCCTCAATGAAGGTCCCCAATAGCTATTTTTCAGAGAAATCATGAGTTTGATTAGATAACTATTCAAACCTGATTTGGTACTCTTGAATGGTAGAGGTTTATCGGATCTTTGCTAGTTGTCCGTCAATGTTCTCGTAATCGATTGGTTCGAAGCGGATTAGCAGTCCTTCTTTTAATTGTCGCCATGAGAGGACTCCATGAGTGTGTTCAAATCAGTCAAACCACTATATGGCATCCCCTTCAAGATGTATAGCAGCAATTTCCACTATAGATGTGTTCGCGGTTTTGTGGTATCGAAAATATCGCTCCGCGTGCCAGCTCCAACTAATTGGGTCTCTTTCTTCCCATCTAAGGAAGTCCACCCTCATGCGTGGATAGTTAAGATCAGTAATAGAGCCTCCCCTCCCTTGGAAATCATCTCTTTGGGCTTGGTGCAAATGGGCAGAGCTCTCTCTTTGATGTGATTTCTTCGGGCTTGGTAGTCGGCCCAATCTGAGTTCGGTAAAGAGCTTTTGAATCTTATCCTCCATTCGCACCTTGAAGGCTTCGAATTTATCATTGATTGTCTCCTTAGATGCCATAGTATATGTGTCTAAATCTGTGATATTAAGATCTTTCCTTTTTTGTCGGGTTAAAGGCATGTATAGGTTGAGAGAAGTGATGGTCGAAAGGGTTGGTGGATTGGTGGATGTAGGATGCGGTTTAGGCTTGTTTTGTAACTGTTTTAGGTGCAGTTTAAGGGTGTGGTTTGGTGGAGTTTTAGGGCTATGATGGTAGTGGATGAAGGTAAGGGAAAAAAGTTTTAGATCTGTAATAGATGGCAGTAAAGATTTGCTAGAAATCAGTGAAAGTTGCTACAAGTATGTGTTGTCATGTAAGAGCAGAATTGTCGTCGAAGAAATAGTAGTTTCTCAATGAATTTTCCAACAAAAACCAAGAGATTTGAGGAGGAAATTGACAACAAAATCTCAGTTTATATGACAGCAAGGATGACCAATTTAATTAAGAAAATTTTGGTAGTATAACAGCAAGGAAATTGGTGCAATTTGCGATAGTAGAATTCTCGTCGAAAATTTTCAACGGTTTACGACAAAAATTTGTAGAAATATAAGAATGTTTTTATTGATGAATTCCTTAATAGATCAATCTTAGATTGAAGCCAAGATGATCTATGAAGTATATAAGAAATTTTGTTCAAAAAGGATTGTAAATAGATTGGTTAAGGCAATAATATGCGGTTGTAATTTTCTGCAGCATAGATTTTCAAGCGTAGAAGATTGGACGTAAAAGATCAGTGGTTTATATTGAGAATTTTTTGACTAACTAAAGGGAAATCTGCTATTAGGAAGTGTCAAAGTTGTCATAAAAATTTTGTAGAGATTTAGATAGAAAAAATGCAATAGCAAGATCAAACAGATTGTGTTATGCGGTTGGAATTCTGCAATGTATCTTTCGTCGTAGAGATGAAAACTTTACGATGAAAAGTTTATGCAGCAATATAGGAACAATTTTTTTTTTAGATTTTCGAATAAAGATAACTAAATTGCAGCAGCAGTAAGATAGGAAACCAGAACCTGTTGCAATTCACGGGGAGATCAAAAGATGATCCACGGTGGTGGAGATGATGGTGGAATTTGGCGATGATCTTTTAAGCAATTGTGGGAATTACTTTAGGTGGCTATGGAGGGCTGATGGATGGCTATGGAATGACAGCGAGATGCTAAGGACACTACTCTGATACTAGGTGATAGATCCCTTGTAGATTCTAAACTTGGGGTTGATCTCTTTAGGGGATCGGCCTCCTTAGAACTCTATAGGGGTTCCTCCCTCCAAGTTTCTTCTCAAAGGCTGTAGAAAATATTCATCTCTTGCTTATCAAAAGAGGAGGAATATATGGCTATTTATAGGGTTTCTAAACCCTAACTCCTAATAGGACTCCTACTCAAGACTCCTACTTCTAACCAACTCCTAATTGGACTCTTACTCAAGACTCCTATTCCTGTACAACTCCTAATTATTCTTTAAGAAACAACCACCTTACCCTAGCCAGCCTCTTCACCTCTTTAATAGTGGTCGGCTTAGGTAGCTTTTATATGAATACCCCTCTCTATTAGGACTCTCCTAGCTATAGTCCTAATAGTGTGCTCATTTCCATTCAGCTTTTCATTACTGCCATTACATTCTAAGTTAATTGCTAGTTCATTTACTCTAAAGTCAAATAGTTTCTGAGATTGGTTTTCAACGAACGAATATTTTACAAAACCGACATCTTTTTTCGTTGCACTAATTCACCGCCCCCCCCCCCCCCCGCCCCCCTCCTCTTATTGTCGCTCTTGATCCTAACACATGAAACCCTCAAGCTATAACATATACACCTCCTCCTCAAGGTTGCCATTGAGGAATGTGGTTTTTATGTCCATCTATCAGATCTCATAATCATACTGTACTATAATAACCAACAAATATGGATGGATTTTATGATAGCTACAGGTGAGAAGATTTCATCATAGTCAACACCTTGTCTTTGACGATACCCCTTAGCCACTAATCTTGCTTTATAGGTCTCTAACTTTCTATCTACTATGATCTTCTTCTTGAAGATCCACTTATAACTGATGGGTACAATACTCTTGGGTGCATTAATTATGTTCCAAACCTTGTTAGAGTAATGGAATCCATCTTGAAATCATGACTTCTTGCCACTTCTTGGAGTCTATACTCGTAATAGCCTCCTCATAGGTCTGAGGATCAATATCCTCAACATCCTCTCTTCTAATATGTCCCACATATCTCTCAAGAGGATGAGATACTTTACCAGACCTACATAAAGTCAGAACTTATGTATTAGGTACTTGAATAGACTCAGGCTATGGAATGGTGCTTGAGCTAGGTTCTCCAACCTTGCTCAACTCTATCATGCTTCCACTATCTCCACCAAGAATGTATTCATTCTTAAGGAACACTATCCTTTTAGCTACAAAGACCTTTTGTTCCTCGAGATGATAGAAATAATACCCACAAGTTTCCTTGGGATATCCCATTAACTTGCATCACTCCGTCCTATATTCCAATTTGTCGAGGTTGTATCTTTTAACTTGGGCAGGGCTACCCCAAATCTTAACAACCATAAAATCGAGTTTCTTCCTTTCCATATCTCATATGGTGTAGACACTACCAACTTAGTTGGAACTTTATTCAAAAGATAAGCTGCAAACTCTAGGGAGTATATTAGGAACGGGGTCGACACTAAGAGGGGGGGTGAATTAGTGCAGCGGTAAAATCACGTCTTCAAAAATATTTCATTTTGATAAAATCGATTACATAAACTTAACTTGAAAGCATGTTCGTAAAAGTATTGAAGGCAGTTTGCAGTTAATATAAATAGCAAGAAGTAAATGCAAGCCAGATTTTAGAGTGGTTCGGTAGTCATGACTTACATCCACTTCGCTGATTCCTCTTCCCTCAAGGCCACCGGCATTCACTTTCAATCTTCCATTGATAGGCGAAGATCAACCTCCTTCTTACACGCCTCTTCTCCTTTTACTGGGTTTAGGAGACAACCCTTGTAAGCACTCACACTCCTCCTAAACATAATTCTAAGGTTAGATTTAGAGGAGAGATTTCTCAAGTGACTGCAACAGCGTTTCTTTACTTTTAAACTCTATGTGCTTGTGTCTTTTAACTAGGGATGAGAGGGGTATTCATAGGCTTCAAGTTGATTCAAACATGGAGCCTAAAAACATCTCATCCCGGGTTTCCCGAGCACAGGTGGTACCACCTCCTACGCTGGGCGGTACCACCACCAGTGTCAGTCTGATACTAACACTGCACTGGGAGGTACCACCGCCCAGTCTAGTCGTACCACCGCCTGACACAAGGTGGTACCACCTGTTAGGATCGAGAGCACTAAGAGGGGGGGGGGGGGTGAATTAGTGCAGCGGAAATTTTTCAGCGATTAAAACGAAAGCTACGTTCGTTCGATAAAAAACGATTTACGTCTAAGTGCAGATTTAGAAAGTTCTGAACTTAGAAACTTGTTCGTAAGATCGCAGAAGGCAATAAGCAGTTATGATTGAAATCAAAACGTAAACGTAAACTGAAATATGATGATCGTACGAGAAAAGCCGATTTACGTTTAAATGCATATTCGGAAAATTATGAACTTAGAAACTTATTCGTAAGATCGCAGAAGCCAGTAAACAGTTATGATTGAAATCAAAACGTAAACGTAAACTGAAATATGATGATTGTACGAGGAAAGCCGATTTACGCCTAAACGCAGATTTACGTCTAAACGTAGATTTACGTCTAAACGCAGATTTACGTATGAACCTTGAAACTCGTTCATAAAATCGCAGAGGGCAGTAAGCTATTGAGAAGTTTGCAGTGAAGGTAAAATACTTAAAGGAAATGCAAACCGAGATTTAGAGTGGTTCGGTCAATCTTGACCTACTCCACTTTTGGCTTCCTCCACCGACGAGGTCACCGACGTCAACTAGAGGCCTTCCTTCAATAGGCGAAGGCCAACCACCCTCTTACAGATTCACTCCTTTTGACGGGCTTAGGAGACAACCCTTACAGAAGTTTTCTCTCCTCTCTTTACAACTCAAACTTGAAGAATAGAAAGAGGAGAACTAGCAGTTTTGAGCTCTAAGAAACACAGAAAGACAGCAAGATTTCGAGTGTATGTTCTGTGCTTTCAGTGCTGAATGGGTGGGGTATTTATAGGCCCCAACCCAGTTCAAATTTGGAGCTCAAATCTGTCAATTCTCGGAATTCCGGGATCAAGCGGTTGCACCTCCTGACTAGGGCGGTTGCACCGCCTGACAGAGCTCAAAGACTGAGCCTCTGGGCGGTGCCACCTCTGTTAGGGGCGGTTGCACCTCTCTGCCAGAGCTCGAAGACCGAGCTCAGGCGGTTGCACCGCCTGACTGGAGAGGTTGCTCCGCCTGGCAGAGCTCAAAACTTGAGCTTTGGCGGTGCTACCTCTTGACAGAAGAGGTTGCACCGCCCAGTCTCGCTCGGAGACATAGCCTGGGCAGTGCTACCTCCCTACCTGGGCGGTTGCACCTCCACAGCAACCTGGGTCCGAATGGGTTGATCCATTCGGCCCAATTTGAGTTCTTCAGGGGCCCAATTGCCCCAAGATTAAGCTAATGGGATCACCTCCCATTTCTAACTTAATCAATGTGCTAACTACGATTATTTCCTAAGACAAATTCTGCAGCTTGCTCCGGTGCGTCAATCGCTTCTTCCGGCGAGTTTCCGACGAACTTCCATCGATCATCCGACGAACCCTCGGTGATGCTCCTGTGGACTTTCGGCAAACTCCTGGACTTGAGATGATCCACTTGGCAAGTTCTGATGAGCTCCTTTGGCAAGCTTCTGGACTTCTCGGATTTGTTCCCGTAGAACCTCCGACGATTGTCTGAACTTCCATCGAGCTCTCGAACTCCCAACGTGATCATTGTCATGACTCCGGCGCAACTCCTGCTGCATGTCTTACTTTCATCGTAGTCAATCCTGCACACTTATCTCAACACATACATTAGACAACAAATGACAATTGACTTCATCATCAAAATCCGAGATTCAACACCACCACCTAGACTGGCGGTACTACCGCTTGCAGCCTCTCGGAGGCTGTGTCTGGGCGGTGGTACCACCGCTTGACATAGTCTCAGAGACTATGCCATGACAGTGTCACCTCTTAGGGCATTGTTTGGGCCTTTTCATTGGGCCCAACACAGTTCTTACATGGGCCCAACTAGCTCATAATTGGGTTGGCCCAAATCACATCTCAATTACGTGCTAACTATGAAATCTAAGACATACTTAAGCTAAACAAGTCTGTGAGTCTTTGTTTCTTCCAGTGAGCTTCTGGTGATCTTCCAGCGAACTTCCAACGATCTCTCGGCAATATTCCAGCGGACTCCCGGCAAGCTCCTAGACTTCATGATGATCTTCTTGGCGAGTTCTGATGAGCTTCTCTAGCAAGCTTTGAGACTTCTCGGCTGGTTCCGACAGAACTTCCAACGAACGTCCGGACTTTCGATGAACTCTCGAACTCCCAACGAAATCGCATCCTTGACTCTCGGACTTCATTTTGCTTCATGCCTTACTATCGTAGTTAATCCTGCACATGTAAAACATACTTCGATCTAGACAATTAATACTAAGTATTAATCATGTTGTCCGACATGTCATTGGTCCCTCGACGCATCATCCGATTCTTCGGCACATCATCCTCTCTTGCGGCTTATTGCCCAATCGGCCAGTTGACTCTGCAACTCCGATATCCTTGACACAATATCTGCTCTTCTTAGCTCGATGCCCGAATCCATGGCCCGAAGCCTTCTGTCGATACGTCAACCGATCCTCTAGCCCGACGTCCAATCTTCTAACATGTTTTTCTCCGACCTAACATGATTCTTCCTGCTTTAATTGTCTCATCCTAATCGAAGCATCCTACATCACTCAAAATGCAGATTAAGTCATAAACACTTCTCAATTGGTTTCATTATCAAAATCTGAGATTTAACAATCTCCCATTTTTTTATGATAACAACCAATTTTTACGGAGTTAACCTTAACTCCTAGAGTTTAAATAAACTCCCTCTATCAATATGTTATATTGATAGAACCTTGAGTTCAAGCCGAATTTAAGTCATTATAAATTTCATCATGAATATTTGCAACACATCGTCATGCATAACATGATCATACTTCTCCTCCTTTTTCATTAACAAAAAGGAGTAGTGCAACTTTCAATTGTTTAAGATACAAGTTTAAATAATTGCATAAAAAACATAATATCAAGTTTTATCATCATGCAATTTGTAAGCTTGAAAATTTAGCAAGTGCTACATCAAGCAAGCTATCAAGTTATAGATATGCAAGGTAGTAAGATAGCAAGTTTACAATATACAAGCTAGCAAAATTTAAAGATGTGCAAGTTGGCGTATTTGCTTTTCTAGAAAGTTGTTGAAATGTACAAGATAGCATCATTTTTGCATTTTCTTGCATTGTGTAACTTAGCAAAATTCATATGACAAGATCATTCTTTCTTCAATTTTGAGAAGTGTAAGCTAGAAATTTTTCTCTTTAGAGATGTGTATACTGGAAATTTTTCTCCCCCTTTTGTCATTGGCAAAAAGAGGGGAATAAAAATACAATGGTACAATTCATTTCCTTTTATTTCAATTCACACATCATGAGAACAATAAATTTGCATTATAAACAATCTCATGTTTTATCATTCAAACTAGCATATATTTTTGTTCTCTTTTGCAATGTGCAAGCTAACAATTCCCCCTTTTTTTTCTTTTTTTTTTACAACAATGATTCAATCATATCATATGATATACAAATCATAAATTCTCACTTGCATGCATCAGCATAATATCATGAGTATTTCATGTATAAATTCATATCATCATATGAGAAATATCAAGAAAAAATTAATTGGGTGATGAGATAAACATTTCATGAATACAAGGAATTGCATACAAATCATATCATGAAAGATAAGATCATGTGAATACCAAAAGGCATGATTTCTTTTGAAAAACCTCCTCTTAAATAATCAAAAGAAAATCTTAGGAGATCAAATAATAAAAGATATTCAAAAGAAATTTTAAGTCATGAATTTTAAAAAAGATATTCTCTTTAGTAAATCATAAAAGAAACTTAGGAGATTTCAATTCATGCATATAAAATCGTCACTTAAGCATATAAAATCTCTATTTATAAATCTCAAAAAATCATGATAAAACTCATTCATATTCAAATTATCAAATCAAAATCATTTTCAAGAGATTCATAAAAAATGATATAAATAGATTCATTAATCTCCTTTTTGGAAAAATCAATAAAATAGAAAAAATTTTCAAGGAGAAAGGTTTCCTCTTTTTAGTTTGTTTCATACAAGCATGCCTTTGTCCTTTTTATGCTAAATAAAAAATATATATCATCAATAGTTTAGGATCAAAAAATAAATTTCGTCATAAAAACCATCAAGATTAATAAACCATAAATTACTTAAAAATCATCATGTATAATTTCAAAATTTATTAAGCGTGACCATTATGCATGACATCAAAACATGGTTTCAAAATATTCAATATTTTCTTTACATAATTACATCATTATGTATCATCGAAATTGGTTTCATAAAGCATTTTCCATCAGGATCATTTTGTTTGTTATAGTCATGCATTTTTCTTTTTAGGTGAATCAACTTTTCATGTTTAGGTTTCCATACAAAAGCCATGCATCATCATTAATTATGATATCAAAGTTCTTAATATTTTTATTAAGACATCAAGCATGGTTTCAATCAAAATCAGAAATTATCAAGATATACATTATTTATTCTTGAAAAAACATACATAGAATCATTAGATTTAAATCAAACATTTTATTCCATTAACATAAAACATGTAATTTTCATTATCATTTTCAAAATGACTAGCATGATCATTTTTTTTTTACATTTTCATTTTTAAACATATAATTTTCATGAAAAATATTATTCTAATCTAAATTAAAAATAACTCATGAAAAGCATCATGTAATTTTGAAATAAACCAAGGGAATTTTGATTACCTCATCATCGAAAGCTGTTAAGGCGTACTTTGCCACCTCGCCTTTATTGATTTTCCTCTCATCTTCGGAGGAGCTCGATTCATCCCAAAGTGCTTCCTTCTTCTTGCATTCAAAGCAAGTAGTTGCATTCATTTTAAGTTTAGTTTTGTTCTTTAATTTTTGTTTCATGAACTTTTTAAATTTCATGAGTAGTTCAAGTTCACCATTACTTGAGCTTATGGTCAACTGGTCTTTAATTGTTCCAAGTTCAAAATCCTTCCTGTTCTTTGGAAGGTGGTTCTATTCGTCAAGTGCAACGTTAGTCATTTCATAGGTCATTAAAGACCCAATCAGTTTTTCAATTGGAAAATTGTTCAAATCTTTTGATTCCTGTATTGTCGTTACTTTTGAATTCTAATTTTTAGAAAATGATTGTAAAACTTTACTAACAAGTTTAAAATTTAAAAAAGTTTTATCAAGAGCTTTTAAACTATTGACAACATCCGTAAAACAGGTGTACATGTCTCCAATAGTCTCACTTGGTTTTATTTGAAATAGTTCAAAATCATGCATCAGAAAGTTGATTTTCAAATCTTTAACATTGCTAGTGCCTTCATGTGTGATTTTGAGAGTATGCCAAATTTTGAATGTCGTTTCGCACATAGAAATTTGATTAAACTCGTTTTTGTCTAAGGCGTAAAATAAGGCATTTATAGCCTTGACATTTAGAGAAAAAGTCTTCTCCAAATCATTCCAATGGTTCATTGGAAGAGAAGACCTTTGAAAATCAAATTTGACTATGTGCCATAAATCGAGATTCAATGAAAGCAAGAAAACTCTCATTCGAGTTTTTCAATAAGTGTAGTCCTGTTGGGAAATCATAGGGGGGGCGACATCATATGCGCAGCGGAAGAACAAGAAAACAAAAATCCCCG
Source organism: Musa acuminata AAA Group (assembly GCF_036884655.1). Lineage (NCBI taxonomy): Eukaryota > Viridiplantae > Streptophyta > Magnoliopsida > Zingiberales > Musaceae > Musa > Musa acuminata. Next base: position 230,661 of record NW_027021295.1, on the reverse strand, counting down.
ATTCCCAAAAAGATGTTCATCGTCGTGCGAAGATTGGTGCGCAAAATCCGCAAAAACACAAAACTGCGTATAGAGATTGTGTTACCTAGGGAGATCGTATATCCCTGTTTCCTTGCAGATCCTTAGGAGAGGGTGAAGGAGGTCAAGTGTCCTCCTCTCTAGCGGTGATCCACACAGCAGGGTTGCGACGACGCTCCTCAAAACTCCAGGCCTACTCTGAGGTGGAGAGGGAGAGGAGAATAGGAAGGGCAAGCAAAGACTCTAGCCTATGAGGCTGTGAATCCCTCCTATTTATAGAGATCCCGTGTCAAAACCCTAATGGGTCCTTCCCTAGTGGGTATTGGATCTGCATCCAATATGACAAGGGCTCCGTCGGATATCTCATATCTGAACCTCTACTCATCGCAATGCCTACCATATGTGTGTGACCCTCTAGGCCCAATATCGAGCTGGCCGTGAGTCATACCTGTCAGAACTCCTTCTAACTCAGTGAATTATTATCTCTGTAATAATTCACTCGACTCATCGACTACGGAAGTACTAGGCCACTACGCCGTAGTCCCCAGACGATACAGGGGAATCCAATCCATTGGACCTGTCTGTCCTCAGTTACCATGTACCTATAGTCCCTCATCCATCTAATATCCTAGAGACCGTATATCGAGCATGGTGTTGTCAGACCCATACGGTTTCTACTCGAGTCTCGCTCTAATCGGATTCTCCCGGAGAACTCTTTCTCTCTCAACCCGAATGACCCTGGCTAGGGATTTGTCTGAGCAAGAACACATGGGATATTCCTCTCATGATGCCGAGAGAGGATGATCCTCTGTCGACACTCAATAGCCCTCGTAAGGTCGACTACCACTCCCAATGACCAGTTGTACTAGATCTGGGAACAGCCAAACCTATAAGTCTGGTATCAAAGAGTGGAGCACTTATACAGGACATCCTTGGTGTCTCAAGTCTAAGAACCAGATACACCACTAGGACTACGGAATCGTTGTCTGACAATAAGGCATCATCAACCATCCAGCATTCCGTAAGCGGATCAATCAGTGAACTCATTCTCCAATGAGCACTAGTACTGTATCCCTAGTGTCCCTACACGAGCAGCTATGAGATCAGTTGCATCCATCATATGAACGGGTATACAGCACACCAGTCTATCCGGTTATCACGATGTCCCTCTCGAGTAACCTATGACCGGGATTATTTAGGATATGTGTTTAAAGGTGAATCGATCTCATTATCGTGATCTCATCACGATCCGATTCCCATTGCACAAATCCAAGGACATCACAATATATGTATGCATTTATGCAATAGTTATAAAGTGATATATGCCAAAATATAATAAGCAAAAAGATTCTGTATCAAGTCACACGTGCCATCACTCACGTGATTGGCTTGCTGGGCACCTATGACTAGCAATCTCCCACTTGACCTAAAGCCAATCACCTATGTGTCTGATCCCCATCAGACCCCTGTGACGCTCAAAGACAATCTGAGACAACGGCTTTGTCAGTGGATCTACAATGTTATCGTCGGATGGAACTCTTTCCACTGCTACATCTCCTCGGGATACGATCTCTCTTATAAGCTGGAACCTCCTCAGAACACTTCTGATAAGACCCGGGTTCCCTTATTTGAGTAATCACCCCATAGTTGTCGCAATATATGGAAGTCGACTTGTCGCTATCTGTATCGACTCCCAAATCTGTGATGAACTTCTTCACCCAGACTCCCTCCTTTGTTGCATCTAATGCAGCAATGTACTCCGCCTTTGTGGTCGAGTCAGCAGTGGTATCTTGCTGGAACTCTTCCAGCACACTGCTCCTCCATTCAAGGTGTACACATACCCTGAATTCGACTTGCTATCATCGACATCAGACTGAAAACTTGAGTCAGTGTAGCCTTCAACCTTAAGGCTATTACCTCCATATACTAGTAAAAGATCCTTAGTCCTTCTCAAGTACTTAAGGATACACTTTACTGCTTTCCAGTGCTCCAAGCCTGGATCCGCCTGATACCTGCTCGTGACACTCAGAGCATGCGCTATATCAGGCCTAGTACATAGCATGGCATACATGATAGACCCTATTGTGAAGGCATAAGGTATCATATCCATGTTCGCCCTTTCTTGGAATTTTTCATGCCAAAACTTTTGACAATGGTTTCTATGTACCTGGACTGGGACAAGCCAAGCATCCTCTTAGATCTATCTCTATAGATTCTAATCCCCAAGATATAGGATGCTTCCCCTAAGTCCTTTATGGAGAAGTGTCTAGATAACCAAGTCTTTACTGTGGATAGCATTCCTACGTCATTCCCAATGATGAGGATGTCATCCACATATAACACCAAAAAGGTGATAGCGCTCCCACTTACCTTTCTGTATACACAAGGCTCATCTTCGTTCTTAACGAAGTCATAAGATCTGATTGCCTCATCAAATCTCATGTTCCAACTTCGGGAAGCTTGCTTTAGTCCATAAATGGATCTAAGCAACCTACACACCTTATCTGGGCAGTTCTTGGACACGAATCCCTCAGGTTGCATCATATACACCTCCTCCTCCAGGTTCCCGTTGAGGAATGCGGTTTTCACATCCATCTGCCAGATCTCATAATCATAGTGTGCTGCAATAGCCAATAGAATTCTGATGGATTTTAGCATTGCTACGGGTGAGAAAGTTTCGTCGTAGTCAACACCTTGCCTTTGACGATACCCCTTAGCCACTAGCCTTGCTTTATAGGTCTCTACCTTTCCATCTACTCCGATCTTTTTCTTAAAGATCCACTTGCAACCGATGGGTACAATACCTTCGGGTGCATCAACTAGGTTCCAAACCTTATTGGAGTACATAGAATCCATCTCAGAATTCATGGCTTCTTTCCACTTCCCGGAGTCTATACTCATAATAGCCTCCTCGTAGGTCTGAGGATCAATATCCTCTACATCCTCTGCTCTAATATGTCCCACATATCTCTCAGGAGGATGGGATACTCTATCAGACCTGCGTAAAGTTGAAACTTGTGTATTAGATACCTGAACAGACTCGGGCTGTAGAGTGGTGCTTGAGCTTGGTTCTCCAACCTCGCTCAATTCTATCATTCTCCCACTGTCTCCGTCAAGAATGTGTTCCTTCTCAAGGAACACTGCTCTCTTAGCTACAAAGACCTTTTGGTCCTCGAGATGATAGAAGTAATACCCACAAGTTTCCTTGGGGTATCCCACAAATTTACATCGCCCTGTCCTTGATTCTAACTTATCGGGGTTGTGTCTTTTAACATGGGCAGAGCAGCCCCAAATCTTAACAACCTTAAGATCAGGCTTCTTCCCTTTCCATATCTCATATGGTGTAGACACCACCGACTTAGTTGGAACTCTGTTCAGAAGGTAAGCTGCGGTTTCTAGGGCATATCCCCAGAATGAGATGGGTAGGTCAGCGAAACTCATCATGGACCGTACCATATCTAATAATGTACGATTTCTCCTTTCAGAGACACCATTGAGCTGAGGTGTATAAGGAGGTGTCCATTGGGATAATATCCCATGGTCCTTGAGGAAGTGAGTAAACTCTGTACTTAAGTATTCACCTCCTCGATCTGATCGAAGAGTTTTGATACTCTTTCCAGTCTGGTTCTCCACCTCATTCTTATACTCTCTGAATTTCTCAAAGGCCTCGGACTTGTACTTCATTAAGTACACATATCCATACCTTGAGAAATCATCAGTAAATGTAATGAAGTAGGAGTAACCTCCAATGGCATGAGTTGACATGGGTCCACATACATCACTATGTATGAGTTCCAACAACTCAGTGGCTCTCTCTCCAGTTCCACTAAATGGAGAGTTGGTCAGTTTTCCACGAATGCAAGGCTCACAAGTTGCATATGACACATAGTCGAATTGATCTAGATATCCATCATTTAGCAACTTTTGAATCCTTCTTTCATGGATGTGACCTAGCCTACAATGCCACAGGTATGCACTGTTCAACTCATCTCGTTTCCTTTTGGACACATTTATATTCATGATATGTGGAGTTGTGTCTAACATAAATAAACCATTATGCAATGTTCCTTTCGTGATGATCTTATCATCTAATAATATCGAACAACCATTGTTCTCAAAAACAAATTTATATCCACTAACTGTTAAACATGAAATGGAGATAATGTTTTTGATAATAGAAGGAACAAAATAACATGCATCTAATGCAATAAAAGCTCCACTAGGCAGATGTAGGGCGACCTCGCCAACAGCTAATACAGCAACTTTTGCTCCATTACCCATCTTGAGGTCCATCTCGCCTCTCTCTAGTCTCCTAGGCCTTGCCAGAACCTGCAACGAATTGCATATATGATAAGCACTACCGGTATCTAATACCCATGTGTTGTCATAAGAGTCTGACAAATGGAGACTGATCATGAATGTACCTGAAGCTTCATCAAGCTTTTGTTTCGCCCTTTCTGCAAGGTACTCTTTGTAGTTTCTCTTCCAGTGCCCATCTTTACCACAGTGGAAGCACTGGCCTTTGTCCTTTGTTGGGTCTTTCTTAGCAACATTTGCTTTACCTTGTTTGCCCTTGCCCTTTCCCTTCTTAAGGGACCTTTCTGCTTTCCTTTTCTTTCTGGTCTCACCAGTGTAGAGAACTGGCTTCTCTTTCTTAATAGTACTCTCTGCCTCCCTCAACATATTGAGGAGCTCTGGGAGAGTCACCTCAAGCTTGTTCATATTAAAATTCATTATGAACTGTGAAAAGGAATCTGGTAGGGACTGAAGCACAATGTCCACACACAAGTTATCCTCTAGGACCATTCCTAGACCTGTGAGTTTCTCTATCCACTCAATCATCTTTAGGACATGGTTCTGAACCGGTGTCCCCTCAGTCATCCTAGCGCGGAAAAGGCTCTTGGATATCTCATATCGTTGAGTCCTTCCCTGTTCCTCAAACAATTTACGGACATGTAGGAGAATGGATCTGGCATCCATCTTTTCATGTTGTCTCTGTAACTCTGGAGTCATAGAGCCCAACATATAGCACTGAGCAAGAGTGGAGTCATCAATGTACTTCACGTAGCGAGCGATCTCATCCTCGCTTGCCCCTTCTTCGGGCGTAGGCATCACTGTATCAAGGACGTACACGATTTTCTCCGCTGTGAGAACAATTCTCAAGTTACGGAGCCAATCCGTATAATTTGGACCAGTGAGGCGGTTGACATCAAGTATGCCATGTAAGGGATTTGAAAGCGACATTTTCTGAAAATAAAGATGTAGCAAAAATGAATAACATGCAGATTTTGCAAGAAATAAACTATCAAGATATGGACTTCTATCTTAATATGCTCCCACTATTTTACTAACGAGTCACGCGACACCCTCAGCACGTGAAACGGAAGTCTCCGGCAGACTTCTAGTGGGGATCAGGATCCAATCAGCGTCTTAGTGTAACCTCGAGGGACTCGACCAATCACACTAAGCCTAAAAGGTAGACAACTCTTGCCGATCACAACTCCTTGTGATTCCCGTCCTGTTCGGCCTCCGAATCACCATGGCCTCGAGGGACTCGACCAACCATGATGCTCGGTTAAGTCAACACCTTCGTTACAAGATGAGTCTGATTTGATGATATACCCTCGAGGGACTCGACCAAGCATATCATGCCCTCAGGTCACCGGTGACATCTCTATGTCGTAAGCAAGATAGCGAATCGCGATATAGGTGAGTCTCGAGGGACTCGACCAACTCAACCTACACCGGGATTCGGTTCCTACTCATAACGATGGAAGGCCACGTGGGTCAATCTAATTGCCTCACGTTTACCGACTTAATATTATCGAGAGATGTTTCTATGATTTGGTCTCCTAATATGACATGTCACACATATGCATATTTAATATATATCTACATCGCATGCAAATATATATACATATCTAGTATGTGTATAAGCAATCACACCAGATGATCATGGACCACAACCTAATATGATTAGGCCCGAGCCAGTAGGCCTAATCACTCACATCAAGATCTATGTGTGCAACGGTGCATCTCCATGCCTTGTGATCGTCCATCTCGTCCTCGTCGGTTCTGTCGACATCTTGATGCATCTCCATGCATCACGATCGTCCGTCTCGTGGGTCCCGCTATGGCATCCACGCTCCCGCTGCGCCTCCTCATGTGATTACAACTTAATCATAGGCACGCAGGCCCGACAATAAACGAGAAATATAATGGAGGTTCGCAGACCTCAATAATAATAATCACAAGTACACACATCACACGGTCCATGATCATCCGTCCACTCATCATACATCACATGTATAAATAATCATCATCATGTAGGACTACTAGATAATAATAAAAATAATAATCAACTAAACCTTTTAATTAATTAATATTTTCTGAAATCAGGGATATATAGGGAATTTCTCAATTCCTAAGGGTATTTTCGTAATTTGGACAAAAGACAGAAACTGGAATTTCTCAAATTCCGAGGGGCAAAACTGTCTTTTGCCCAGAAAACCCTAATACCCTTTGCCCTTTTTTGCTGCTGCCGCCGCCGCCACCCTGCCGGCGGCGGCCTGTGCGGCGGGGCGAGGGCACTGCCCTCGCCTGCAGGCGGCACGCCCGCTGGCGGCGATGCCGCTGCGGGTGGGCGCCCCCTTCGGGCGCCGCTTCCTCCGCAGACGGTGCTGTACCGCCGGGCGGCCGCCCCTGGGGGGGTTTCGCCCGCGGGAGCAGCGGCGGCAGGCGCCGCTTCCTTTCGGCGGCAGGCGCCGCTTCCCTGCGGCGCCTCTGCCCGTGGGTTGCCAGCCCTGCCAGCAGCAAGCCTGCTGCAAGCAGACCGCCGGCCGGCTGCTGCAGGCACAGCGCTTGCGCATGCGCCGGCGCTGTGCTGCCTAGCTGCGGCTGCAGCTGCAGGTATGCAGATCGAGGGCAGCAACTGTTGCTGCCCTTCCTCGCTTTTGCGTCAACGATTTTGACGTCAATATTCTTCCTAAACACAACACACGCAGTTCAAAACCAATCATTCGCACGAACAACCTGGCTCTGATACCACTGTTGGGAAATCATAGGGGGGGGCGACATCATATGCGCAGCGGAAGAACAAGAAAACAAAAATCCCCGATTCCCAAAAAGATGTTCATCGTCGTGCGAAGATTGGTGCGCAAAATCCGCAAAAACACAAAACTGCGTATAGAGATTGTGTTACCTAGGGAGATCGTATATCCCTGTTTCCTTGCAGATCCTTAGGAGAGGGTGAAGGAGGTCAAGCGTCCTCCTCTCTAGCGGTGATCCACACAGCAGGGTTGCGACGACGCTCCTCAAAACTCCAGGCCTACTCTGAGGTGGAGAGGGAGAGGAGAATAGGAAGGGCAAGCAAAGACTCTAGCCTATGAGGCTGTGAATCCCTCCTATTTATAGAGATCCCGTGTCAAAACCCTAATGGGTCCTTCCCTAGTGGGTATTGGATCTGCATCCAATATGACAAGGGCTCCGTCGGATATCTCATATCCGAACCTCTACTCATCGCAATGCCTACCATATGTGTGTGACCCTCTAGGCCCAATATCGAGCTGGCCGTGAGTCATACCTGTCAGAACTCCTTCTAACTCAGTGAATTATTATCTCTGTAATAATTCACTCGACTCATCGACTACGGAAGTACTAGGCCACTACGCCGTAGTCCCCAGACGATACAGGGGAATCCAATCCATTGGACCTGTCTGTCCTCAGTTACCATGTACCTATAGTCCCTCATCCATCTAATATCCCAGAGACCGTATATCGAGCATGGTGCTGTCAGACCCATACGGTTTCTACTCGAGTCTCGCTCTAATCGGATTCTCCCAGAGAACTCTTTCTCTCTCAACCCAAATGACCCTGGCCAGGGATTTGTCTGAGCAAGAACACATGGGATATTCCTCTCATGATGCCGAGAGTGGATGATCCTCTGTCGACACTCAATAGCCCTCGTAAGGTCGACTATCACTCCCAATGACCAGCTGTACTAGATCTGGGAACAGCCAAACCTATAAGTCTGGTATCAAAGAGTGGAGCACTCATACAGGACATCCTTGGTGTCTCAAGTCTAAGAACTAGATACACCACTAGGACTACGGAATCGTTGTCTGACAATAAGGCATCATCAACCATCCAGCATTCCGTAAGCGGATCAATCAGTGAACTCATTCTCCAATGAGCACTTGTACTGTATCCCTAGTGTCCCTACACGAGCAGCTATGAGATCAGCTGCATCCATCATATGAACGGGTATACAGCACACCAGTCTATCCGGTTATCACGATGTCCCTCTCGAGTAACCTATGACCGGGATTATTTAGGATATGTGTTTAAAGGTGAATCGATCTCATTATCGTGATCTCATCACGATCCGATTCCCATTGCACAAATCCAAGGACATCACAATATATGTATGCATTTATGCAATAGTTATAAAGTGATATATGCCAAAATATAATAAGCAAAAAGATTCTGTATCAAGTCACACGTGCCATCACTCACGTGATTGGCTTGCTGGGCACCTATGACTAGCAAGTCCATCCCATTGAAAAAGGGAGGACGAATGAGAGAGTGACCCTCTTGAAAGCCGAAAAGAGCCATTTCTCTTTGGGTGTTAAATCAAATGAGAAAATGAGGCTCTGATACCAATTGTTAGGAACGGGGTCAGCACTAAGAGGGGGGTGAATTAGTGCAGTGGTAAAATCACATCTTCAAAAATGTTTCGTTTCAATAAAATTGATTTCGTAAACTTAACTTGAAAGCGTGTTTGTAAAAGTATTGAAGGTAGTTTGTAGTTAATGTAAATAGTAAGAAGTAAATGCAAACCAGATTTTAGAATAGTTCGATCATCATGACCTATATCCACTTCGCCGATTCCTCTTTTGTTGAGGCCACCGGCATCCACTATCAATCTTCCTTTAATAGGCAAAGATCAACCTTCTTCTTACACCCCTCTTCTCCTTTTACCGGGTTTAGGAGATAACGCTTATAAGCACTTACACTCCTCCTAAACAGAATTCTAAGGTTAGATTTAGAGGGATTTCTTAAGTGATTGTAACAGCATTTCTTCTCTTTTAAACTCTCTGTGCTTGTGTCTTTTAACTAGGGATGAGAGGGGTATTTATAGGCTTCAAGTTGATTCAAACTTGGAGCCTCAAAACATCTCATCCCGAGTTTTCAAGGCATGGGCAGTACCACTGCCTACGCTGGGCGATACCACCACTAGTGTCAGTTTGACACTGACACTACACTAGGCGGTACTACCACCCAACACTCAGTCTGGCGGTACCGCCACCTGACACTAGGCAGTACCACTACCCAGAATGGTGATACCACCACCTGTAGCCTCTCGAAGGCTGTGTCTGGGCGGTACCATCGCCCAGACTAGCGATACCACCACTTGATATAGTCTCGGAGATTGTGCCACGACGATGTCACCTCTTGGGGCACTATTTGGGTCTTTTCATTGGGCCCAACACAATTTTTACATGGGCCCAACTGGCTCATAATTGGGTCTGCCCAAATCCAATCCTAATTATATACTAACTACGAAATCTAAGATATACTTAAGCTAAACAAGTCTGTGAGTCTTGGTTTCTTCCAGCGAGCTTCCGGCAATCTTCTAGCGAACTTCTAATGATCTCTCGGCAATGTTCCAACGGACTCCCGGCAAGCTCCTAGACTTCACGATGATCTTCTTGGCAAGTTCTGATAAGCTTCTCTAGCAAGCTCCGAGACATCTCGGCTGGTTCCGACAAAACTTCCGACGAACGTCTAGACTTCCAATGAACTCTCGAACTCCCAACGAAATCGCGTCCTTGACTCCGGGACTTCTTTTTGCTTCATGGCTTGCTATCGTAGTTAATCCTGCACATGTAAAACACACTTTGATCTCGACAATTAATGCTAAGCATTAATCATGTTGTCCGGCATGTCATTGGTCCCTCGACGCTCTATCTGATTCTTCGGCGTATCGTCCTCTCTTGCGGCCTATTGCCTAATCGGTTAGTTGACTCTGCAACTCCAATATCCTTGGTACAATATCCACTCTTCTTGGCCCAATGCCCAAATCCATGGCCCGAAGCCTTATGTCGATACGTCGACCGATCCTCCAGTCCGACGTCCAATCTTCTAATATGTTTTCCTCCGACCCAACATGATTCTTCCTGCTTTAATTGCCTCATCCTGATCGAAGCATCTTGCGTCACTCAAAACATAAATTAAATCATAAATACTTCTTAATTAGTTTCATCATCAAAATTTGAGATTCAACAGCGTATCCCCAGAATGAGTCGGGTAGGTCAACGAAACTCATCATGGACTATACTATATCTTACAACGTATAATTCCTCCTTTCTGATACCCCATTAAGCTAAGGTATATAAGGAGATGTCCAATGGGACATAATCTTATTATCCTTAAGGAACTTGGTGAACTCTGTACTCAAGTATTAGGTTCGAGTTGGCACTAAGAGGGCGGGGCGGGGGGTGTGTGGGTTGGGGGTGGTGGGGGTAAATTAGTAAAGCGATAAAATTACGTTGAGTTAAAATTTCTTCGTATGATAAAAACCAATATCTGAAAATATTTAACTTGAAATCATACGGAAGCATAGTGAAAGTAATAACTTGAAATCAAACCAGATTTTTATAGTGGTCCAGTCGTCGTGACCTACATCCACTCCCGATTCTTCTTCACTCGAGGCCACCGACTTCCACTATCGATCTTCTTTCAATAGGCAAAGATCAACTACCCTTTTACACCCCTTTCTCCTTTTCACAGGTTTAGGAGACAACCCTTATAAGCCACTCTTTTACAAGTAGTCCCTTACACGCCTCTCTTAGGACTAACTCTAAGCACTAGGAGGAGGGAACTCAAAGTTTTGGCAGAGTTTACTCAATTTTTTCCTCAATAATTATTTTTGCTTTCGTATTACCCAAGTGGGGTATTTATAGGCCTCAAATGGTTTCAAAAATGGAGCCAAAAATTTAAATTTTTGAGTCTTCTGGGTATGGGTGGTACCACCGCCTGCACTAGGCGGTACCACCGCCTACAGCCTGACACTAGGCGGTACCATCGCCTGAAACATGATTACTGGGTAGTATCACCGCCTAGTCTAACGGTACCACCGCTTGACAGCCTCGGAGACTAAGCTTTTTATGTTTTCCAACTCATAGGCGGTTCCACCACCACCTGACCCAACTTTTGGGTCATTGAATGAGCCTCCCAATGAGCCTAAATTAGTCCCAATTAAGGCCCAATTGGCCCCTAATTGAGTTAGCATGATTACACCAAAAGCTAACACAATTAGCCTCTAAACTATTTCAATGTTAGACAAATGATTACAAAGCATGAATCCTTTGTTCGGCATGTCATTAGTTCATCCGGTGCTCGTCCGTTCCTTATGCGCATTGTCCTCTCCTTCAACGTATTGCCTAATCGGTATGTTGACTTCCGCAACTTCTGATCTCCTTGACATAATGTCTGATCCTTTAGCATGATGCTCGAATTCATAGCACAAAGCTTTCTACCGACACGTTGATCGATTCTCCTGTCTAACATCCAATCTTCTGACATGTTCACTCCGGCCCAATGTTCAATTCCTTCTGCTTTAATAAATTTGTCTCTCTTTGATCGAAACTAGTCCTGCATCACACAAAATGCAGATTAGATTAACACTATCAATTGGTTTCAACATCAAAATCTGAGATTCAATAATCTCCCTCTTTTTTATGATGACAACCAATTGATGACAAAGTTAACCTTAACGCCCCCTATCAATATGTCATATTGATAGAACCTTAAATTCAAATTGAATTCAAGTCAAAGCAAATTTAATCATGAATATTTCATCTTTGCATGTTTCATGAATATTGAAAGAACCAATCATAATATTGCATGCAACATAAAATCATGCATAATCAAAATATACAAGGACATCATCCCATGCATGATTGTCATCATACCTTCTCCCCCTTTATCATCAACAAAAAGGAGAAGTGCAACTATGCAAGCTAGTAAGATTGTCAGTATTTAACATGCAAGCTAGCAAGTTTTAGAGATATGCAGAGTTTAGCATGTTTGCATTTCTTTATAGTGTTTAAGCTAGCAAGTTTTCAAAAAAGAATGCAAGATAGCGTTTTTGCTTCTGGTTGAAGTGTGCAAGCTAGCAATTCTTGCTTCCTTTTGCAATGTGTAAGTTGTAAATTTTACATCTTGAGATAGGCAAGATATCACTTTAGCTTCTTTTGAGATTGCAAGATAGCATTTCTTGTTTCTCTTTTGAGATGAGCAAACTAATAAGTTTTGCCTCTCTTTGCGATGTGTACATTTGTAATTTTTGCTTCTTTTTAGATGTGCAAGCAAGCAAGTTTTTCTATCTTTGAAATGTGCAAGCTAACAAATTTATCTACCCCTTTGTCATTGTCAAAAAGAAGGGAAGAATATAATTTTGTAATTCTTTTTTCCTTTACAACAATTTTCAAAGTATGACAAAGATAAATAACAAAGATAAATTTACATCAATATTTCAATCATAAAAAATGAAAGATCAAGTCATGATTTTTGACAAATCTCTTCTTTTGTATATAGAAGAAATGATAGTAAATGACCTTGATTCAAAAAGAAAATTCAAGTCTAAAACTCAAGAAATCAAGATCATGATCCGAAAAATGTATAAGAATAATTTATGCATTTGTGAGATTTAAGTTTATCATTCAAGCTAGCACTTTTTGGTTCTCTTTTGCAATGTGCAAGCTAACAATTTCCTTCTTCTTTTACAACAATGATTCAATCATATCATAAGATATACAAATCATAAATATTTCAAATCATGATGGTATCAAAATGTCAAATTACATTATATCCTACAATGCATGAATATAATTTCTCATTTGAATACATCAACATAATATCATGAGTATTTCATGCATAATTTCATATCATCACATGAAGAATATCAAGAAAAATTAATAGGGTGTTGAGATATACACTTCATGAATACAAGGGAGTCATGAACCAAATTTCAAAATGTGAATATCAAAAAATCAAGGGAAAATTATGATTCGTTTTGGATGACTCAAATAGCGAAAAGAAGAATCATAGTAAATTATCTTGATTCATAAAAAATCTCATGTTATAATTAAAAAAAAAAATCAAGATCATGTTATAGATAAGACTCATTCAAATTCAAATCGTCAAATCATCAAATCATCAAAATCAATTTCAAGAGATTAAAAAAAAGATAGATGTTGAATCTCAAATTTTAATAATGAAATAAATTGGTGAATTGTTTGACCAAATCTATGTGTTAAGATAAGTGTGCAGGATTAACTACAATAGTAGTAAGGCATAAAGCAGATGATGGGCTGGAGTCAAAGATTCGGATGATATACCGGAAGTGTGTCGGGAGTTAAATGAGAGTTCATCGGGAGTTCGCCGGAGGCTCATCAGAAGATCGTCGAGAGCTTGTTAGAAGATCACCGAGTGGTCGTTAGAAGATCGCCAAGGGCTCAACGGAAGATTGCCAAGAGTTCATCGGGAGTTCGCTAGAAGTTTCGCCAAGAAGTTTGCCGGAGGTTCGCCGAAAGAAAAATCGACATACCGGACTAATTGCTTGCCTTAATCAAAGTTAGAACATAAATTGAGTTAGGATCGGGAGGTAATCCCATTAACTTAATTATGGGCCAATTAGGCTTTTAATAGGGCTGAATTGGACCAGATTGAACAGCCCATTCAGCACCTAAAATCAGGCCGACGGTGGCACCGCTTGGGAGACCCAATCTCCAAGGTGGTCTGGGAGGTGGTACCACCGGCAATTAATGCTACCAACGCTGGTACCACCCCTATTAGGTGGTGGTACCACCAAAGCTCGATCTCCGTGCTCTGTCAGGCGGTGGTACCGTTTAGTGTCAATTGTTAAGCGGCGGTACTGCTAGTACCCGAAAAACCAGGATGAGACACTTTTTTGCTCCAATTTTGAAGCCAATTGGGGCTTATAAATACTCCACCCTTTTCTGCATCAAAGGACATGAAAGTATTGGCATAATCTTGAGTCTTTGAAGTGTTAAAGTGTTATAAAAGTGCTAGAGTACTCCTCCCTTTCTAAGTGTTGAGATCATTCAAGAGAGATATGAGACTTGTAAGGGTTATCTCCTAAATCTATGAAAAGGAGAAAGCACTGTAAAAGGTGGTTAGTCTTCGTCTATTCAAGGAAGGCCATTAGTGGACACCAATGACCTTGATGGAGGAGGAATCTGAAAGTGGATATAAGTTACAATGACCGAAGCACTCTAAATTCTGGTTTGCATTTCGTCTTAAGCAATTTACCTTTCTTGCAAGCTATTTTACCTTCTTACTACTTTCTCTATGCTTTCAAGTTAAAATCTTTATGAAATAATTTTTGTCGAAATCGGGTTTAATCGAAACGAAGACTTTTGAAACGGGTAATTTTTCCACTGCACTAATTCACCCCCCTCTTAGTACCACTCCTGATCCTAACAATTGGTACCAGAGCTCGGTTACTCTCACTTGGTTTGAAACCCAAGAGAGATAGCATTTTTTGGCAACTAAGAGGGTCATTTAGTCACACTTCCGCCCATGTTCAATGGAATGGATTACACCTATTGAAAGACTAGAATGAGGATTTTTTTAATTTTAATGGATTTTGAGTTATGAAATTTTATAGAAAATAGTTTTCAAAAGTCTTCTTTTCCAATAAGCAATTGTAATGAGTTAGAGAAAAAAACTTTCGCTTTAAATGCAAGGCTATGAATGTCTTATTTTGTTCTTCGGATAAAAACAATTTCAATCGAGTGTCCATTTGTGAAATGACTTTTGATATTTGGCACATACTCGAAGTGACTCGCGAAGGCTAGTAGAGTAAATGAGTCAAAAATTAATCTTTTAGTCTATACTTATGAGTTTTTTCGAATGAAACTGAGTGAGACTATTGGAGATATGTGTACCTGATTTACGGATATCATCAATGGTCTAAAAGAACTTGGTAAAAGTTTTTCAGATTTTGAACTTGTTAATAAAATCTTAAGATCTCTTCCAAAGAGTTGGGATCCTAAAGTAACGGCCATTCAAGAGACTAGGGATTTAAATAACTTTCCTATTTAAGAACTAATCGGGCCATTCAAATGACTTGTAATGCTCATGAAGAGCTTGAGAACAACATTCCAAAGAACAAGAAGGATATGCCACTAAAAACTCAAGAAGACTACTTGAAAGAAATTCAAGTGATGAGGACTTTGATGATGACTTGGCACTCTTGACAAGAAAGTTTAAAAAATTCATAAAAGGGAACAAATTTAAAAATGACTCTAAAAATAAATTTGAACCAAATAAAGAACAAGTTATATGTTACGAATGCAAAAAGTTGGGACATTTCAGAAGTGAATGTCCTCAAACAAAGAAGAAGCAACTAAAGAAGAAGAATGCTCTTAAAGCAACGTGGGACGATTCAAGTGCATCCGAAGAAGAGGAGCAAACCAACACCAAGCAAGTTGCTTACTATACGCTAATGGCCATTGGAGATGAGATAAGCAGTCCATTAGATGCAAGATTATCTTTTGATGAATTACTATGCACTTTTCATGATTTATTTGATTAATATAAATTAATTAGTAAATAATATAAATTGTTAAAAAAGGAACATGCTTCTCTTGTTAGTGATTTTGATAGACTAAAAATTGAGTATGATGATAGTTTAACTCCTTGCACAAAATGTGATCAATTAGAAATACTTATAAAGGAAAACTTGCTAGTCAAAGAAACATTAGAAAAATTTGAGGTTGGTAGCAAGTCCTTGAACATGATCCTTGCCAATAAGGGTCACATTCATAAAAGGAGAGATGAAATCAGCTTTGTGAGTAACACTCATAAAAATCCAACCATCTTTATTAAAGGCCCTAGCTTGCATGTTTCACCCCAAAACATATGCAACTTTTATTACAAATTTGAATATGTTACGTATATATGTCCATTTAAGAAATATAATCAACATAAATTGATTTGGGTTCCTAAAGGAACCTCAAATGACTCAATACAATATGATAAGTTGTGTAGATTGATTTTTGAGGAACCCAAGGTCAAATGGGTACCTAAAAATCACCCTTTTTTGTAGAAATATTTACCATCACATGCTAGGAGCAAGAGATGGTACCTTGAGAGTGGATGCTCAAGGTATATGACCGGAGATCTATCTCAATTCTCTAACCTCACTAGCCTAGACAAAGGATATGTCACATTCGAAGACAACAACAAGGGTAAAATCATTGGCAAAGGAACAATAAGTAACAAATTCAACTTCTTTATTGGAGATGTTTTGTTGGTTGATGGCTTAAAACATACCCTTTTGAGCATTAGTCAATTGTGTGATAAAGGATACATCATTATATTTGAATCCAATACTTGTATTATTGAAAAACCACACAAAAACACATCTATGATTGCCCTAAAACAAAATAATGTATACACTATCGACATTGATGATCTTTGTAATGAAATGTGTTTTTCAGTTTTGAATGATGATGCTTGGCTTTGGCATAGGAGTTAGGTCTTGCTAGCATGAAACTAATATCTCAAATCTCATCTAAAGAACTTGTAAGAAGAATTTCTTACATTAAGTTCGTTAAAGACAATGTGTGTGATGCATGTCAACTAGGAAAACAAATAAAAGGTAGTTTCAAACCAATGAATCAAATATGCACCTCTAGACCATTGCAATTGATCCATATGGACTTGTTCGAATCAATTACTACATGAAGCCTAGGAGGTAGCAAATACACCTTTGTCATCGTGGATGATTATAGTAGATATATTGGGACTTACTTTTTGGCACTCAAAAGTGATTGCTTTAGGCATTTTTCTAAGTTTTGTAAACTTGTTCAAAATTAAAAGGGTTTTATAATTTCATCAATTTGAAGTGATCATAGTGGTGAATTTTAAAATTATGATTTCGAAGAATTTTGTGAATCTAATGGATACAACCACAATTTTGCTACTCCAAGAAATCCTCAACAAAATGGAGTAGTAGAAAGAAAAAATAAAAACTTACAAGAAATGGCTAGAACCATGTTTTATCATGAATAGGGTTCTAGTAAGACCATTACTCTCTAAAACTTCTTATGAGTTATGGAACAACAAAAAACCCAATGTTTTATATTTTAAAGTTTTTAAGTGTAATGTTTTATCTTGAATGAAAAAGATGCCTTAGGAAAGTTTGATGCAAAAACCGATGAAGAAATTTTTCTTGACTATTCTTCTATTTCTAAAGCATTTCATATTTTTAACAAAAGAACTTTGGTTATAGAAGAATCTATTCATGTTGATTTTAATGAAGTTTCCAGAGTTAAGAAAAATGATTTTGATGATGATCTTAATTTTGATGCTTTGAATTTAAATGAAACCCTTTCTCCATCTAGCAACATGGATGCATCTTCTTTCGAAATATCTTTACCCAAGAAATGGAAGTATGTAGTGTTAGGATCAAGAGCACTAAGAGGGGGGGAGGGGTGAATTAGTGCAGTGGAAAACTTTCGATGATTTAAAACGACGTTCGTACGATAAAAACTATTTCGGTAAGAAAGCCGATTCGGAAATCACATTAACTTGTGATCAAGCGAGATGCAGTTAAAGTAAAGATATAGAGGCAGTTTGCAGTTAAGATAGAGAACATAATGTAATTGCAAATCGAAATACGATGTTCGTACGATAAAAACGATTTCGGTATGAAAGTCGATTCGAAAGTTGCTTTAACATAGATTGGGCAAAGTGCAGTTAAAGTAAAGCTATGGAGGTAGTTTGCAGTTAAGATAGAGAACAGAAAGTAAATGCAAACTAAGATTTAGAGTGGTTCAGTCAATCTTGACCTACATCCACTTTTGGCTTCCTCCTCCAATGAGGTCATCGACATCCACTAGAAGCATTCCTTCAATAGGAGAAGGCCAACCACCCTTTTACAGTTTCACTCCTTTTGACGGGCTTAGGAGACAACCCTTACAAACTTTTCTCTCCTCTATTGAAGGATCAAAACTTGGAAGAAAAGAGGGAGGAGAACTTCTAGCCTTTACAACACTTTTGAGCTCTAAAAATCACAGAGTAAGATTGGATTTTCGGTTTCTTTGGTTGCCCTTTCATGTAGGAAAGGGTGGGGTTTATATAGTCCCCAAAATGGTTTGAATTTGGAGTTCAAAAGTGTCTTTTCCCGGATTTCCGATGTCCTGGCGGTACTACCTCCTAACTAGGGCGGTACAACCACCTGACAAAGCTCGGAGACCGAGCTATGGCGGTGCCACCGCTTGACAGGGGCGGTTGCACCGCCCAGTCTCACTCGGAGACTGAGCCCAAGCAGTGCCACCGCCTAACCAGGGCAGTTGCACCGCCCAGCTTTCCTGGGAGACCATCTCCTGGGTGGTGCCACCGCCAACCCTAGCGCTGCCACCGCCTAGCATGAATTCTAGTCCGAATGGGTTGATCCATTCCTCCCAATTTGGGTCTATCAAGGGGCCAATTGTCCCCAGATTAAGTTAATGGGATCACCTCCCATTCCTAACTTAATATATATGCTAACTATGATATTTCTTAAAACATTTACTGCAACTTGCTCCGGTGAGTCAATCGTTTCTTCTGGCGAGCTTCCGGCGTACTTCCGACGAACATCCGATGAACCTTCGGCGATGCTCCGGTGGACTTCCGACAAACTCTTGGACTTGCAACGATCCACTTGGTGAGTTCCGACAAGCTTCTTTGGCAAGCTCTTGGACTTCTCATATTTGTTCCCATAGAACCTCCAACGACCGTCCGGACTTCCGTCAAACTCTCGAACCCCCAACGTGATCATGGTCTTGATTCCAGTGCAACTCCTACTGCATGTCTTTCTTCCATCGTAGTTAATCCTGCACATGTAAAATAAAACTTCGATCGAGACAATTAATCCTAAGCAATTAACCAAGTTGTCTGGCATGTCATTGGTCCCTCAACGCTTCGTCCGATTATTCGGCGCATCGTCCTCTCCTATGGCCTATTGCCCAATCGACCAGTTGACTCCGCAACTCCGATATCCTTGGCACAATACCCACTCTTCTTGGCCCGATGCCCGAGTCTATGGCCCGAAGCCTTCTGTCGATATGTCGACCGATCCACCAGCCCAACCTCCAATCTTTTGACATGTTCCTCTGGCACAACATGATTTTTCCTGCTTTAATTGTCTCATCCTAATCGAAGCATCCTGCGTCACTCAAAACGTATATTAAATCATAAACATATATCAAGTGGTTTCATCATCAAAATATAAGATTCAACAATCTCCCCCTTTTTGATGATGACAACCACTTGATGATGGAGTTAACCTTAACTCCCATAGTTTAAACAAACTCCCCTATTAATATGCCATATTGGTAGAAACTCTTGGATTCAAAAATCCAAGCAATATGTTATCATAAACTTATGCATAACATGTCATGTCATCAACATACTTCTCCCCCTTTGTCATCAACAAAAAGAAGACGTACAACTATGCTTGTGTTTGTGATATAAGTTCAACTCATTGCATGAAAAACATAATATCAGGTTTTATCATCATGCAATTTTGAAGCTAGAAAATTTAGTAAGTGTTACATCATGCTTAGAATATTGAAGCCATCAAGTTTTAGATATGCAAGTTTTACAACATACAAGATAGCATTTTTGCTTCTTTTGAGATAGCAACTTCTACATCATGTAAGCTAGCAAATTAGAGATGTTCAAGAAGGAAACTCTTGCTTCTTGAAATATGCAAGTTGCAAGCTAGCAAATTTTTGCTTCCTTTGCAATGTTTGAGCTCGCAATTTTGCTTCCGTTGCAAAGTGCAAGTTTAGCATGTTTAGCTTTTCTTGAGATAGCAACTGTTTGCTTCTCTTTAGACTATAAGCTAGCAATTTTTATGATATGCAAGTTTTACTACATATAAGCTAGCTTTTCCTCACAACATATAAGCACAAAAGTATAGCAAGATTCTTAAGTTCAATCATGGCAATTCAACACTTGCTTCTTGTGCAAGATTGCACTTTGCTTTTCTTTGTATTTTCTGATTAGCAAAAGCTTTCTCCCCTTTATTTTTGTCAAAAAGAAGAGAAGAATATAAGCTAGCCAGCATTTGCCTTGAGCTAGCAATCCTTCTCCCCCTATGTTATTGCCGAAAAGAAGGAGAGGAACCAATGATTTAAACTTTTACATAAACTATGAATTTGCATCAATCAATATTTCAATCATCACATGATACATACAAGACAACAATGCAAAGAAATAATGTCATGAAAGACATCAATTATTAAACATGATATGATAATAGTCTCAAAATTTTCAATTTGCGATACATGTGATACATTGTGATACACTAAAAAATTTAATACGATGCTTTTAAGGATATCAACCTATTTTTGATACAAAGCATGGCAAGAGCAATTATATTGCAAGTTTTCTAAGTTTTGCATTTTTTGCCTCTTTCGAGATAGCAATTCTTTGCTTCTCTTTATATTGCAAGATTTGCAATTTATTGGTAGTGTTCATGATAGCAAGTTCTTTCAATGAAATGATCGAGCTAGCAAATTTTTCTTCCTTTGAAATATGGAGGTTAGTAAACTAACTCCCCCTTTATCATTATCGAAAAGAAGGGAGAAATCAATGGCTAAAAAATTTAATCATTATACAAGACATATTACAAAATCATGTCATGATATCAAGAAAATTCAAGAAGGACATGATTCATTTGACAAATCTTTTTAATAGAGCAAAAGAATTAAACAAGTAAGGATCATGATTAAAATATATCAATATCATAGATCAAGTCATGATTCGTGATTCATCATAAAGTAAATTAATTTTCAATCATCACATAAAGAATTTAAAGAATTTTTGAAACATAGGAGAATGATTAATTTAAGCATGCAATGTTTCAATCAAATTCTAGTCATGAATACCAATACTTTCATATTGTGAGTATCAATTCATGAATACCAAAAGATATTATTTGTGATTCCAATTTTGCAAGATCAAGATTATGATTTAGATAAAGCTCATTCAAGTCAAATCATTAACTTGAAACTCATAATCAAGTCATCAAAATCAATTTCGAGATTCACAAAATATCATGAAATCATTAATCTCGATCAGATGGGAAAGATATTTTTTAAGTGATTCTTTTTCATCTAAGCATGCCTTAGTCTTTATATGCCAAATCAAAATAAGCATGAAGGTTCAAGACGTAAAGGCAAAATCTTATAAAAGAACTCATCAAGCAAGATTTTAAACATCTATTTTCAAGCCATATAAAGAGTAAGTCAAGGATTCAATTATCTCATATCATGAATTCCAACAGGCATCTCAAATTATCAACATCACATTAAAAAGATATTTCAAAAAGATATATCGATAAGTGATTCATTTGTATCATTTTATTCATTCGGAAGATTCTCCTCTTTGGTAAATAAATCTAGGAGAACAAAATAAATTAAGGGAGATGTAACATGTTTGAAGCATTGAACATGATTCATATTTAAAATGTGTCTCATGTCATAAGTATGAATCAAGCATTTGTAAAATCCGAAATCATCCTCAAAGTCACATTCAATAAATTCATACATGACAAGCATAGATTTATTGAAATGACGATAAAATAGAGGATCGCATTTCATTTTTATAAATTTATATTCATGTGATTTGCTTCTTATAAGCATGCCTTTACCTTTAATAAAACAAGTGTCAACATTTAAGACTGAAAGGTAAAAAAAAGCAAATCATCAAGCATGATTCCATGATAACATCCTTTTAATATCTTGATATTCATCATCAAGTATGATTTCAAAAAGTATGTTCAAGAGAAATCATTAAGATCAAATGCATGATACACTCATTTATTTTCAAAATATTCATCATGTTTATTTTCATGAGATTCATAAGATTGGTAAAATAAATTAATTAATCTCAATAGGATAGAAAATTCATTTCCATTTCATACAATTGATTTCATGTGAGGATATTCAAGTCTTTTGTAAAAACATGTATCATCATTTAAAATCGAAATATAAGTTTCGTCATGAAGCCGTCAAGACCAAACACATCATGATATCACATCTATCATCAAAAGACTATCAAGAAATTCATACATAGATGTACATACACTATGTCATCTTAATATGTCATGAGAATGTCATCTTAATTCGTCATAAAAATGATTAGACAAAAAACATGTTAATCTAAAATGAGAGTTTCAAATCAACATTTACTTCAAAAACTCATGCATGACATAAAATCATCAAGATACACATGCATGGATTAATCCTAAGCATTATCACATATCATATAATTATCATCCCTAATGTTGCATACATCATTCAACATTTCAAAACATAACATGCATGAAACCTTAGCAATATACTTTTCATGATCAAATTTTTAATTTTTCAATGATGCTAAAAAGAAAAATATGATATAATTTTTGAAAAATAATTTTTTATTTCCTATTCCTACTATCTAAATTAAGCACTCATGAAAAACTTCAAAAAATTTCAAAATAATTCAAGAGAGTTGAGTTACTTACCTTGTAGTCGAAGTTTTTCATTCATCCTTGGTTGCCTTCCTCTTCATTAGCCTCTTCCTCCGTTCAAGTTCATTACTTATTTTAGATTTTTGTTCAATAAACTTATTAAGATTTAGTGTTCGAAGTTCAAGTTCATCATTGTCCTTATCACTTGAGTCATCGCTCAAGTGGTATTTATTTGTTTGGAGTTCCAAATCCTTCCTATTCTTTAGAAGGTGATTCAAGTGCTCATCGGGTTCAAAATGTTCCAAAAGTATCATTTCATAGGTCATTAATGACCCGATTAATTCTTCTAATGGAAAATCATTTAAATTTTTTATCTCTTGTATTGTAGTTATTTTAGGATCCCACCTTTTTGGAAGGGATCTTAAGATCTTGCTTACGATATCAAAATTTAAAAAAGATTTACCAAGAACTCTTAGATTATTGATGACATCCGTGAAACGGGTGTACATGTCACTTTTAGTCTCGCTTGGTTGCATTTGAAAAAGCTCAAAATCATGCAATAAAATGATAACTTTCGAGTCTTTGACTCTACTAGTTCCCTCGTGCATGATTTCAAGTGTTCTCCAAATATCAAAAGCCATTTCGTATATAGAAATCCGATTTAACTCATTTTTGTCCAAAGCGCAAAATAAGGCATTCATAGCCTTTGCGTTTAAAGAAAAATACTTCTTCTCCAAATCCGACCATTCGTTCATCGGTTTAGAGGGAAGTTGAAAAATATTTTCAACAATATTCCATAAATCAAAATTTATAGAAATCAAGAAAACTCTCATTCGAGTTTTCCAATAACTGTAGTCTAGTCCGTTAAACAACGGTGGACGAACAACCGATAAGCCCTCTTGAAAGCCATGAAGAGCCATTTCTCTCGGGTGTAAATCTGAAATGAGAAATACCGGGCTCTGATACCAATTGTTATAATCAAAAGCACTAAGAGGGGAGGGGGGTGAATTAGTGCAGCGGAAAACTTTCGACGATTTAAAACGACGTTCATACGATAAAAACGATTTCGGTAAGAAAGCCAATTCAAAAATCACTTTAACTTGTAATCAAGCGAGATACAATTAAAGTAAAGATATAGAGGTAGTTTGCAGTTAAAATAGAGAATAGAATGTAATTGCAAATCGAAATACGATGTTCGTATGATAAAAGTGATTTCAGTATGAAAGCCGATTCGGAAGTTGCTTTAACTTAGATTAGGTGAAGTGCAGTTAAAGTAAAGCTATGGAGGCAGTTTGCAGTTAAGATAGGGAACAGAAAGTAAATACAAACCGAGATTTAGAGTGGTTCGGTCAATCTTGACCTACATCCACTTTTGGCTTCCTCCTCCGATGAGGTCACCAACGTCCACTAAAGGCTTTCCTTCAAAAGGCGAAGGCCAACCACCCTTTTACAGTTTCACTCCTTTTGACAGGCTTAGGAGACAACACTTACAGACTTTTCTCTCCTCTCTTGAAGGTTCAAAACTTGGAAGAAAAGAGGGAGGAGAACTTAAAGCCTTTACAACACTTTTAAGCTCTAAAAATCACAGAGTAAGATTGGATTTTCGGTTTCTTTGGTTGCCCTTTCATTCAGGAAAGGGTGGGGTTTATATAGGCCCCAAACTGGTTTAAATTTGGAGCTCAAAAGTGTCTTTTCCGGGATTTTCGAGGTCCTGGCGGTACTACCTCCTGACTAGGGCGGTACAACCGCCTGACAGAGCTCGGAGACCGAGCTCTAGTGGTGCCACCACATAACAAGGGCAGTTGTACCGCCCAGTCTCGCTCGGAGACTGAGCCCAAGCGGTGCCACCGCTTGACTGTGGCGGTTGAACCACCCAGTCTCGCTCGGAGACTAAGCCCAAGCGGTGCCACCGCCTAGCTTGGGAGGTTGCACCGCCCAGCTTTCCTGGGAGACCATCTCTTGGGCGGTGCCACCACCAACCCTGGCGGTGCCACCGCCAAGTAGGAATTCTGGTCCGAATTGGTTGATCTATTCGGCCCAATTTGGGTCTATCAAGGGCCCAATTGCCCCCAGATTAAGTTAATGGGAACACCTCCCATTCCTAACTTAATATACATGCTAACTATGATATTTCTTAAGACATCTAATGCAACTTGCTCCGGTGCGTCAATCGCTTCTTCCGGCGAACATCCGACAAACTTTAGTAATGCTCTAGTGGACTTCCGGCAAACTCCTGGACTTGCAACGATCCACTTGGCGAGTTTCGACGAGCTTCTTTGGCAAGCTCCTGGACTTCTCGGATTTATTCCCGTAGAACCTCCAACGACTGTCCGGACTTCTGTCGAACTCTCGAACCCCCAATGTGATTATGGTCTTGACTCTGGCGCAACTCCTACTGCATGTCTTTCTTCCATCGTAGTTAATCCTGCACATTTAAAATAAAACTTTAATTGAGACAATTAATCCTAAGCAATTAACCAAGTTGTCCGGCATGTTATTGGACCCTCGACGCTTCGTCCGATTATTCGGTGCATCGTCCTCTCCTGTGGCTTATTGCCCAATCGGCCAGTTGACTCCGCAACTCCGATATCCTTGGCACAATACCCACTCTTCTTAGCCCGATGCCCGAGTCCACGGCCCGAAGCCTTTTGTCGATACGTCGACCGATCCACCAGCCCGACACCCAATCTTCTAACATGTTCCTCCGGCACAACATGATTTTTCCTACTTTAATTGTCTCATCCTGATCGAAGCATCCTGCATCACTCAAAACGTAGATTAAATCATAAACATATATCAAGTGGTTTCATCATCAATATACGAGATTCAACATGTAGATGCTTATCCTAAGGAGCATCATAGGAGACACATCAAAAGGGATTCAAACTCGTTCTTCTCTTAAGAATTTTTGTGCCAACGTCGCTTTTCTCCCCCAAATTGAACCTAAATGCATTAACGAGGCCTTGAAAAATGATTCATGGGTTATCACAATGTAAGAAGAGTTGAATCAATTTGAGAGAAATGAGGTATGGAAGCTTGTTCCAAGGCCAAATGACCAATTAGTTATTGGTACTAAATGGGTCTTTAGAAATAAGCAAGATGAATTCGGTATCGTGGTTAGAAACAAGGCTAGATTAGTGGCCAAGGGTTTCAACTAAGAAGAAGGTATCGATTATGAAGAAACATTCACTCCTATGGCACGATTATAAGCTATAAGGATGCTCCTTGCCTATATTAGTAGTAATAATTTTAAGTTATTTCAAATGGATGTTATAAGTGTTTTTCTTAATGGCTTCATTTCCGAAGAAGTTTATGTTGGACATCCTCTCATATTTTAGAATGATAATTTTCCTAATCATGTGTTTAAATTGACTAAAGCTATGGATTGAAATAAGCCCAAGGACTTGGTATAAGAGACTTAGCTCATTTCTTATACAAAATAATTTTTCTAAAGGCAAGGTCGATACCACATTATTTATGAAAAATTTTGAAAATAATTTTCTTGTTGTTCAAATTTATATTGATGATATTAATTTCGGTTCCATAAATGAATCTTTATATAAATCATTTGTAAAGAGTATGAGTCTAGAGTTTGAAATGAGTTTGATGGGGGAACTAACCTTCTTTTTAGGTTTATAAATCAAACAACTTAATGATTATATTTTTCTTAATCAAACAAAGTATGCATTAGACTTATTAAAATGATTTAATATAGATAGTTCAAAGGCTATCAATACTCCTATGAGTACCTCCACTAAATTAGACATTGAGAAAGTAGAAAAAGCTTTGATCAAAAAGCTTATAGGGGTATGATAGATAGTTTATTATACCTCGTCGCAACAAGACCAGACATCATGTTTAGCATAGGACTTTGTGTTGGGTTTCAATCTAAACCAAAGATATATCATCATAAAGCAATTAAAAAAAATCTTAGATATCTTAAAGGAACCACTAATCTAGGATTATGGTATCCAAAATCTGAAAAGTTTGAATTTATTGCTTATGCTGATGCAGATTTTACTAGACGTAGATTAGATAGAAAAAACACATATGAAACATATCAATTCTTAGGTCATACACTTGTCTCTTGATCTTCCAAGAAACAAAACTCGGTTGCACTATCTATAACCGAATCCGAATATATAGCTGCGAGTGTATGTTGTGCACAAGTTGTGTGGATGAAAAATACTTTAGAGGATTTTAAAATTCACCTTAAGAACATTTCTATAAAATGTGAAAACACAGGTGCAATATGTTTAACAAAAAATCCTATTCAACACTTTACAACTAAACATATTGACATTAGGCATCATTTTATATGAGATCATGTTAATAATCATGATGTAATTTTAGAATTTATTGATACAAAACATCAATTGACCGATATCTTTACAAAACCTTTAAATGAACAATATTTTGATTTTATAAGAAGGGAGTTAGGAATGCTAAGTTGTCCTAATGCATAAATTTGATGTATATCTTTTTCGAACTTTCTCGATTCTTTAAAAGTCTCATGAAATTATTTCATAAATAAGGCTTTCATGAAATTTGAAATATGAATCTACTAAGTATCAAATTTTTAATGAGAAACGGATTTGATTTATGAAGGTTTATTCATGGAATTTCTCTTTCATATGATGCTTCTTTCACATAAATTCTATCTTACTCTTCTAATGAAAGAAGAATTTTTATGAATTTTTAAGTACAAGATTATCACTTGCAAGAATGAGGATTTGATTTCACATGAATATTTTGATCCTTTTTCATGAATCCTTTCTTTTTGTCAAAATTGAAGCATGATTTAATGAAACTTATTTACTGTTTTTGACTTGGTTCAAATCATTTCACAAATTTGGTTCTTAATGGATTCCCTCCTTACCTTCCTTCCTCTTCTTCATGCAAAGTTTTAGATGACAAAGGAAAGAAGTTGATAGAATCTATTACTTTAATGTTGATAAATTTTGATGCTGAGAATTTATGAATGTTACCATGCAACGATGCAGTATCGATTGGATAAATTAGTTTGATACTTGAATTTTTTTTTACCACACTTGCATTATTAAATTGTTCTCCTTTTTGTTGATGACAAAGGGGGAGAAATAATACCAAAATATGATAAATTGATGACAAATTGAC
>NW_027021295.1:167681-201970 GCF_036884655.1 Musa acuminata AAA Group | reverse complement strand
GAGCACAGCACAGCACCTTAACCTATTTTTCTCCGTCCCGTGGGCATGATCTTCTATTCCACTTCAGTTATTGTTGTTCGTGACTAGATGGGGATTTATTAAGAAATAGATTCTCTTTGGCTTCTGCTTCTATATCGGATGAAACAGGGTATTAGGATGAAACGAGAACAGAACCACTTGTTGCTCTAGCAGGGAAAACTAAGAACAGAACCTATCTCTCTGGGCTATCCAACAAAAGAATTCTACTTGACGCTTGCTGCTGATCAGATTTCCAAGAAAGGTGCTTCAAGCCTATGTCTTTACTCAATACTTGAGGGTTGAGTTCAGTGTTGCACCACTAACAAAAGCAGAGAAGGGCCAAGCAACGAATACAGGCTGTGGGTCTAGAGGAGCAAGCAGGGTGATCGGACTTGCA
Source organism: Musa acuminata AAA Group (assembly GCF_036884655.1). Lineage (NCBI taxonomy): Eukaryota > Viridiplantae > Streptophyta > Magnoliopsida > Zingiberales > Musaceae > Musa > Musa acuminata. The sequence goes on along the minus strand of NW_027021295.1, from coordinate 201,555 downwards.
AAGAAATATGTATTTACCCCGACCCGCACTCGACTTCTTTCCCTGCTCTTTATTCCCCAACTGCATCTTATCTGAGTCTCACTTTTATACACCAATTCTCATTCTATTGGCTCCGCCTTTCCATACCTAGGCTATTGACTACACCCGAAACTCTGTCTGTCCTTCCCGCTTATCTATCTTATTGAACTCACTCCTAAGCTTCCCTATCTTATGAATCTGCTCCTTCACTCGAGCAGGACTACTACTTCAAAGAGCTCCTGCCGCGACACACGAACAAAGGAACTGTTATAACTTCGTTATAACCCACTATTATTGCTGCCGCACAACGGCTTACGCCGTTGCTTGCCTATCCGTGTCTTGGCCGGTCTGAAACTCACACTCGAACAGGAGAAGGATCGGCTCTGTTAACTCTTAACTGCATTCGCCTCTATCTCCTCTGGACTAGCTTGCCCACTTGCCCACCCTGAACTAACTCTATCTGACTAGCTCACCTCTCTAGCTCACCTATAGCAACTACTACTGATTCCACTTTACCACTCCACTTGACAGCTAAGATCTTATTGAACTTTACCCAACTCGCCCCTTATAGTACTGGTAGGCTGAAGAATACTGACTGACTGATTTATCCAAGTTGAAGCTAAGCCGGGGAAAACTAGCATTCCCCTTACTAAGAATAAGGGATCTACTGCTTGGCTCTATGTGTTTGTAGTCGTTACTTGTCGGGTCATAGGCATCTACCAATGAGTTTGATTCTCATTCTTATACCTAATGCGGAGGAGAACCTATATATAATTACTAAGTGCTCAATAAGAGCAATAGGCTATGGGGAGTTTACCTTTTATTCTTATACATCCAGAAGCCAGAGAGGCGGAAACGGAATCATTAGCCTGGCCCGGGAATAAACAGTAATAAAAGCAGAAAAAAGAGTGCAAAGAGCCTCATGCAGGTATAAAACTAAAGGAAGGAACAAGAGAGGAAGCGAGAAGGAAAGAAATCAATCCAGGTTCTCTATTTCGTACCTAGGACAGGCAGGATGGATGTATTCTTGTTGTTGCTCTACTACTAGGATGAGGATGCCTTAGGCTAGGGAAGCTTCCGTACTTTATACTGCCTCCACTGCTGAAAGGGCCAAGCAACTCTTCTACATAATCAAAGGATAAGGAAACCTCAAACACAGGACTCAAAAGAAGGGTTCAAGGGTTACAGCCAACACCGAGTAGTACTGACTTACCGATAAGTACTGAAGTCTGGAATTGCTATCAAACCCGGGAGGAGTTTTCGATTGAATCGGTAACTAACCCAACCACTGCTCCTAAGGCTACAACTACTACCGACCGGACTGAAATCACTATTAGCAAGACTGAGAGGAGGTAGTTACAGACTGATACCGGGTATTACTGGTCTTGGTATGCAGCTACTCGGACTTCACCCAGGTAGTTAAAGACTGAAGCGGTGTCTAGGCAGAATGGAACCGTGCCTGATCGGACTGAAGCTAGGGTATACTCAGAACCAAACAAGGGAGTGGCAGTCTTGAACCAGTATGTACGAGAATTGAGCTAAGGAGTAACAGCCTTAAAGCCAGCTAGTAGGTAACAGCCCTAAACTAAGCAGTATCGGAATGTCCCTAAGCAGTACCAGGGTGGAGCTAGTCAGTCCAAGGCTGAAACCATAGCTACTAAGACTACAATTACTGCCAGCAAGAATCAAACCCATAAGGCAGAGAGTGCAACAAGGTAGTTACAGAATTGAACCAGTGCATCACAGAGTAGAGCTAGTGAAAGTCAGAACCAAACTCAGTATCGGAGGTGAGCTAGTAGTTAAGTAAGAGGTGAGCTAGTAGTTAAGTCAAATCAGACATAAGATATATAGTGGTAGTTCAATTAACTGTATTTGTAGCCTTAGGAGAGGTAGGTTCGGGTGTTTGAGCAACTGAACCCTCAATCTTATAGGCTGAAATGCATTCTAACAGCACTTCTTATGTTTTATGGGAAATTCCCTAGTAATTCGCTTTCAATTGCATTAGAATAGGGTTTCTTAGGGTTCGAGTAGTCCACCGGCTTTGAGGCTAGGTCATAGATCTTTGTTGGCTTAGAAGCGCTAGCAACTCTTAATTCCACTCAGCGGTAGGAAAGGTCAGAATGAAACTCGTTAGTAGGAGCTTGGTTTTAGATGAGCCATAGGGTAAAGATGCTAGGAAGAAAGGAGCTATTTCCGCACTTTAGTTGTTTTATGGGAAATGACCTATGAGGAGATGAAACCAGCTTTCAATTGCATTAGAATAAGGTTGAAGAGGGTTCTTGCTTCTATTGTAACACCAGATTGAAACTATACCGTCAGCAGAAGCAACTGAGTCAAATGCCTACTTATGAGTTTGATGCCTACTTATTAGCCTTATCCCGATACAATCCCGATACTACTACTATAAGTTGAATACCTTATGACATGTTTGATTATGCTACTGATGAGTCAAATCCCTATTTGATGGTTTTCTTCTTATCGGTTAGTGGCTCAATTCTTAGTGGCGGCGGTTTCCGGGTCTGGGAAACAGTAAAGCAAGTCTCCTTTGTAATGGCAGGCTCATTGTTTCAATCAAGAATTCTTTTTCTGGGCTCTAATCTAATCATAGAAGGGCAGCTGGTGTCATTAATCAAACAACTAGTGGGCTGGATGTAGCTCAAAGTAATAGTGTTTGGTTACTGAAAACTTTCTATACGTGTAATAAACATTATACGTGTCTTGTCGGCTTGTCTGGTGATACGAGATCCTAGGCATAAAACCTACTCTTGACTTTCAACCTGGCACTGACCTAGCTTTAACTCGAGACTGGGGATTGGACCAACGATAACAACAATTGACTACTGCCCCCGAGATACAAGAATCAAACCAGTGCTTCTAATACGAGAAATAGAAACAAGGAATTCCACTAGAAACTAGAGCACCGAACCCAATTCTGAGCATCCATTTCCGCTATCCGACCTTATTCTCTCTACTTAAAACACAACTGCAACAAGAGGTCTGGCACTTATTAGAGGTCAGGTCATCAAGGGGAGTTTCGTCTTCAAGTCTGGTTTCGGGTTCCAGTCCAGTAGTATACGCTTGGCCGGGCAATTAGAACAAGTAACGGATCGAGCTTAGACTAATGCTGCGAGAACTAGAGCAACAAGACGTCGTGTGCCAAGCATTAAGGAAAGTGGTTGAATTCTTTGTATGTATCTACCGTAAAGAGAGGGGATATCTAAGATCTTATCTTCCAAAGTTTCCTTTCAATGATAGGTGTAAGGTTACTCTAGTCAATGAGGTTACTCTAGTATAGAACGGGTGTAAGGTTACTCTAGTATAGAACGGGTGCTTGTGTTGAAACCTAACTGCTTCCTTCACTTCACAAGTCGAGGTCGGAACTGTAATAACAAGTTTGAACTCCTTATTACTTACTGCTGCCCTGGCTTTCTTTCTCACTTCCCTTGCTTTCAGGCACCAAGCAACTTACTGGTGGAATTCTTCGCAGCTGGCAACTAGCACACACCCATCCTAACAAGCAAGTAATGAAAGCCTACCCCAACCGAGTAATAGTTTGACTATGGCACCAGCAGCTATAGCCTCACACTGACTGGTTGAAGCCTATCACCCCTTACCCTCAATCTCCTTGGGTAGTTTTCTGATATTGTATCTCTCTTTATTAGTGCCTGATTGAATCAACTCCTTAAACGGAAACAAAAGAATCTCTCTCCCTTCAACAAGAAACTAGCCAACACCCCCCATTATCCAAGTCTGATTTCCTTCCCCCGCGCTTGCTGCTTCCTTTCCGCTTTCCAGGGTGGGTAGGTGCCTGACCCGGACTGGACTCAATTGCAAGAATATTCCCTTAGAAATAGCAATAACAGACAAGACAGTATTTAAGTCATTCTGATCTTCTTGTTTGTTCTCTCTATCTCACCTCTCATTTGGATTTGATATACGTGTTGCCACTTCTTGAAGAACCGACCTTCTCCTACCCCGAAACAGAACACCTTTCCATGGCTTCAGATCAAGCATCTGATCTCGGAAACAACACTCAAACTGGGCATTCAAAAAGATCTGATATATACGACTTAACTCTCACTGCTGATTCATAATTCGGAGCTTCTTATTCCACATCATTTCTATAAGTAAGGATACAACTTATGAACAATTCCTAATTTCTGAGTCGCCCTTGATACAACACCCGAACTAGGCGAACGAACAAAAGGACAATTAGGCTATTCAGGTCATTACTTTGAGCTACAGCAAGCATAAGCGGCACCCTACCACATAAAGCGGACTTGGACCACACCTCGCTTACCTCGCTTAAAAGCCAGTAATGTCTTTAATTCAGTGGAACAGAAGGATAGGAGGATATTCATATGAAGATGAAGTGCGCTTCAGAGGGAAATAATCCAAGTCAAGACAATAAGGCATATTTAGCATCGCCCTTTGTTCGGCAACAACAAACAAGGCTCCTTGCCGCCATGAAGACTAATTGAACAAGTCAAAGGAGTGGTTGTCTCTCTCTAAGCCAAGAACACCAACACAGGTGACGAACACAGCACTAAAAAACAGGACTTGCTCCGTTGCTTGCTACCACTTTACTTGCAATTGTCTTAGTTGCTTGGTGGGTCAGATAAGAGATCTCAATTCTTTCTTCTATGTAAACTAGCAAGGGAAAAGGGGTATATCGAAAGAACAAGTAATAGTCAGTGGTGTAGTGGTCCAGTAGAATCAGTAGTTGTAGCCAGAGAAGAGAGATTGGCAATCCCTTGTAGAATCAGTGGGTGTTGTCAGAGGAGCGGGGTCTGTCTCATGCTGGGCTTGTTTAAAGAAGTTACTAGAGGTCGGGTACTTATGAGAGGTGTCGGGTTTCCAAGGTCAGCTGTTCAGTAAGAAGTAGAGCCCAGTGCCAGTAATAGTTCTAGGTCGAGGGTGAGTGGAATTCTGTATTTGTTTAGGTAGGTTCGGTGTTAACACTTATAAGAGGTCGGTGCTATGGTTTCATCCCTTGTTGAGTCTTAAGTTTACAAGTATGGGTCTGTTTCTGGTTCTCAAGTAAGGGATAGGCCAGTTCTCAAGTAAGGGATAGGCCAGGAAGCTATAAGTACAGAAGTGAAATCCCGTATCTTTCTGTTATTGTTCTAGTCTTCATCCGCTCGCTCTTGTCTAGTCGTGACTTGCCTTCTAGTCTGCTTGGTCATTAGTAGTGTCTTGGCGGTCATTATACGTGTCTTGGCTGTGATTTGATAAATTTGATTCATCGGTAAAAAGTGGTTGGTTGTCTCTTCTACTGACTTGTTTGATTCTGACCTTTCCTACTAGCTCACCAATGAGTTGCATTCTTGCACTTACTGGTTCCACTCTTACTCTCACAGGAGCAGGAACAGGGCATTCTTCTTTCTTATATAGGAGCGGGCACAGGGCATTCTAATTCATAAGCTTCCTTAGCGTTTACTTAAGTCAGCTGGCAAGGAAGCACTAACAATGGTAAAGCAAAGAACTGAGCTCTACGGGGAAAGCCACCAAAAACAGTAGAAGGGGAAGCAGTTAGGGCAGAAGGAGAGGTCCGAAAGGGATATCCTCAGTGAGAAAGAGAGTTAGTGGTTGCTTGGTGAAGGAAAGACAGAAAGAAGGTAGTTAACCGGGCAGGGCAGGGTATCGAAAGGGAGTGATAGTTTCTAAAGAAAGGAGACCGGGCAGCGTCCTGTGTGAACCTGTAAAAGTAGTTAACACCAAGTCCTGTTTATCTCGGTGTGCGGCAGCAACAAAGAGTGGAATCTTATTCATATTATAAAGAAAGAAAGTGGACATCAACTAGATCAGAAGCCGGGGGCGGAAACAACTCATCAGATTTTATCTAGTTATGCCGCAGGAGCGGGGCTTTAGGGTCGAACAAAGCACTTGTGGATAGGTCGGTTCGGGTGCTTGTGTTAAGCTATGAGTCAATATATCACCTTTTTAGGCTTTCCCCACACTAAGGTACCCGCTCGCGCTAACACTTAGGCTTTCCTCACATTTAAGTTGCTCTCTTCAAGCAACGGCTTTCTCATCACTAACTAATGCTTACTTCTTCCTTCGTGCAATCTTCCAGACTATCTTCTTTTCAGGCAATAAAATCAGATCTTCTCCTCTCTTCAGCGCAAGAAACAGTAGATTCCATTCTTTACTTTAGACAGTCCCAACTGTGGTAGTTAATGCCTTAGACTTAGAAATAGGGTCAATTACTCTCCAGTACAACACACACTTCTTCTCTTTGCGCCAACCTCTACTGCTTACTTGTATTTCGTATCTCGGCGCAGGTTGCTATTTCCTCTTTTCCGCTATAGTTTGCTTGAAGCTTCAGTTTGCTAGCAGGTTTTATGGAGTGCAATTTGCCGGATTATCTTTCCGTTCTTTTTTAGTAAGGAAAGGCAGCCGAATCTAAGTTCTCATGCTGATAGCTCCTAATGCGCTTACTATTAATTAAAGGAAGCGGGAAAGAAAGAAAGTTTGGGAGTTAACCGAGAAAGAGCAGCCACTTTTCAGGGTTTACAGCCAACACCGAGATGATATGTATGGGGGGGGTTTTGATAGCCTTAACAAACCCATAGTTCTTCAGGGCGGTATCTTGATCTTATAGCTTTAGGAGAGGAGAGTGTTTTTGGCACTTACTACTCGTCTCTTTGCTTTGGGTGCTACTAGGTTCGGTGCGACTTAATCATTTCGGGTCGGTTCTTCAAGTCTAGTTCGGAAGTAAGCTTATGAATGTCCCGATTGTCCCGCAGGAGCTGGTGGAGTACGGTAGGGTAGAAAGGAACAGTTTCAGATGAATCTCTAAAGAAGCAATCTCGCTAAGCAAGTAAGTAAGCAAAAGGGAAGCCAAGCATGAAAGTTCCGGCTTATTCATAAGAAAGGGAAACATTGTCTTTACTTAGGTCTATACTATGCAGAAACCAAATCTGGACTCGCTTATGGGAAGCAAACCTGTGTTCTAAGATCGAAAGCAAGGGTATAAATCAAGTCAAGTAGAAGGTATCTCTAGTCAAGTATAAGGTATCTCTACGGCAAAAGCAAGTGAACGAGCAATGGTGTATTAGGCGGCTAGGGAGGAAACACACTTCTTATTGAGTTGCGGGATGCGCCGGGCAGCAAGACGTTGTGCTAACGGGAGTTCAAACCGATAAACAAGCTTTAGCTATAATATAGTATTTGAGTATAGGGTCGGTCGGGGTGCCTCTTTTCAACAAGCCGGGGTGCCTCTTTTCAACGAGCAATAGCGCTAGTGTACGAGTTTAGTTTGCCAAGCCAAAGAAAGAAAGTGCTAACGCTGCTAAAGTCACTACTCCACCTTTCTTATGAGACCCCTCTGGAAACTCAACCTCTCCTCTTCTCTTGCTCATCCACCGCCAAGTAACTACAACAGTGTAGCGGCGGGGCTGCTAGTTCTAGTCCGTAGAGTTATGAGCAAGTCCAGCGCACCCTTTCCAAAATCAAGGTCTCGTTGCTACTCCGTTTCATTGTCTGCCTTTCTTCTTACCTTGAACGCCAGGCCAGTACTTTTCCTTTTCCCCCCGAACTCATATACTCGGGAAAGCTAATCACTACTCGGGAAAGCCCTACCCTCAATTAAGTATTTAGCACATTTCTATTTCTGAAGTTGGGACAGATGGAATGGGTTTTTTCCACTATCAGATTTAGTTGGCGCATAATTCAATTGAACTTGAACTGATCCGGAACTTGAACTGTAAACGACTCCCGTCCCTTATGCAGCAGCTTCTTTGCCTTTGAATCTTCTCCTGGTTGCTCAAGCAGTCTCGTATCAAGTAGAGAGTAGCCTGTTGCAAGTAAAGTATACAGTCTAGTCTGGTATCCAGAAGTTAGTCTCGTATGAAAGCTTTCCGTGTTAGGTATAGAACTAGTAGGGTCATCTTCATCATAGGATTGATCCGAACTGAAGCAGTATCCGGAGTAGGAACAAAATCAGATGAAAACTCCGTATTTTACAAGGGTTATCAGAATCGAAAGGAGTCATTGGTTTAGTAGAAGCTCGTTGAGTTTAGTATAGAGGTAAAGAATAAGGATAAGAAGTAGCAAAGTAAGCTAAGGCGGGAACGAGATCAGGGAACAGGGGTAAGATATTAGGTTCCAATATGCATCAGAAGGGCCGTTTCTTAGTTTCAATGAGTAATCAGTTATCATATGAGTTTCCCGTTCTTAAAGTTGACTTCTTGTGTCTAAGTATGCGAGATAGGTTTGGTGCGAGGCAGGGACTGTTCGAGTGTAGTCTCCGAGATCATCAACTTTACCTGTATCTTAAGCTGCTTGTGGTGAAGTGAGAGTTTCTTCGGGTGCTTGTGATGTCTACGAGTTCTGCTTGTCTTTACCGAGCCGAGTGTAGGTGCCCTAGCTCTAAGTCTCCGAGATCATCAACAGGATCCAGAGTAGGAACAACAGAATCAACAGTTGGAGAAGAAGTAGTTCGGAAGCCAGCAGCAAGTGATAAGTCAGCAGCAAGCGAAGGAAGCGAGTCTGAAAGTGTAGTTCTAAAGTCAGCAGAAGCTAGTATCCGATTTCCCAGAAACATCATTTCCTACAACATTAGTTGTTACTTGTCTAGAGCTAAAAACTCCTAACTGGCAAATCCATACTTCCGCACTGAGTATTGATCCGAAGTCACAGAATTCTTCAACTTACACGTTAGCACTTTTGTCGAAGTGTATGAATCATGAAATGGAATATATCTCTTATCGAGCCCTGTATAGACATATGAAAATACTACCGCTTTGCATTCAAAAACTGTCATTGAACTTGACTTTCCCTCGCAACAGTTACTGCCAACAAAGACATCTTACTTGAGAACGGCTTCTGATCTTAATAGGGCTTCCTCAGCGGACTTCCTCACTCTACTTTCATTTGGAACCAGGTACTTTATCTTGATTCTTTTCTTAACCGTCTCCACCCAGTATTAGATTCTTTCCCAGATCTTGTTTCTGCCGATTCGATTCCTCTTCTGCAATAGATCTTTCTCCTTTTCCCGCTCATTAGTCTTACTTAGAGTAAACTAATAAGGAATTTGTTGATATTGAGAGCGCAGATGCAACAAAGAAGAAAACTGTGGGAACTAGTTATAGAATTGAGTGTAAGGGCCATAGTACATAATAGCTAGTGCATCCAGTATAACACTAAGATACAGGTATGATATAGTGCATTTCATAATTAATACCTTTGGGCTCTGGCTCTGCTCCACCTATTACTAGCTCTGAAGTCACAACACTTGCCCTTCCTTGCATTACGGGATTTTAAGCGAGAGGAAAGGCGAGGCCATTCTTAGTTGTTTCAAATGAATTCTTTGTTGTTGCGAGAAACAAGCAAATAAGAGAAATTCTTGGGTTGAACTGAACTAAGGTGCAAGCGGCTGGAAGAGAAAATTCAATGAAAATCAAATAAGAAATATGACTTTAGAGTGTCAGTTGAAGCAATAGGTATATGCTCTCAGGGATAGGAGATAGAGAATTGGGAGTTGGGGGGCAGTATCCAGAGTCGGAGATAGAATCCTGAGTTGGAGTGGAATCCAACAAACAACTCAAAATACTAATATAAAAGGAAGGGATCCGGATCAGAATAAGAAGAATATAATCCGCAGTCTAAAGTAAACAAACTAAGCTTGTTCAGTATCTTTACATTCTTGTATACCATGTATAGTTAGGTACCGAATTTATACCATATGGGCGCTTGAACTGAAACAAGGGCTTCTGGAACGGAACGAAACTACTCTACTCGGTTAAGCCCATAACCTACTATCTCGTATTCAATGAAAGAAATAGACAAAATAAGGTAAGTAAGGCTGTGTTCAACAAACAAGGGAAATGATGCAAGCAAACTCATTATTGTTTCGGGCCGGGCAAGAACTAAAGTACTCTAGTCTAGGGTTAACTCAATTGTATTCTTATTCCGGTTATACACTTCTTTCTATAAGCAACTGAACTGTGCCTCCAGTCTATTCTTGCGCCTATACGTCTTACAAGCCTTGAGTGGGATATGATTGAAGTCAGTATCTTGATTCCTGTCTTTACATTAGTAGAAGAGTCAAGAGTAGAAGAACAAGGGGTAGGACATATAGAATCTTGAATAAATAACTGAAGTAAGTATAAGTAAGCGAGGGCCAAGCTACTACGGAGCCAGCAGCAATTGGGGCTGTTCCTGGTCGCTACTACCTACAAGGGATTCTACTCGAACAGAAATAGACTTAATGGCAGATCGAGTTCAGTCTCCCAGAGAAGGATCCGAGGTTGCTCTGATAGGCTAGAATATTTCTATCTGGTCTTCCACTCTTACTCTTATTTAGTTCTATACTAACCTATTCACAGGACGACTAACTTAAACAACGAGAAATGGGGCGTTAAAGCCAACTGGAACTCGACTTGCAACTCGTACCTTATTTGTGGAATTATTACTTGACCTTACTTGCAAACTGAAACTCAATGCCAAAATTCGAACTTTTGAGAGGGAGAAGGAGGGTTTGTCTAGTTACTCATTCTATTACATCCCCTAGGCTAATGATTCTGTTTCAAGTTGAGTTCTTGCCCCAACCCCAAGTAGTGGTCCAGAGCCATAACTTTATTAACGGTAAATAAGGAGTTAGTGTAGGTCGTAGTCTGCCTTGGCGATGTAAACCCAGGAGTGAAAGGCTTATCGTAAGATTTGTAATAGGTTTCTGACTCCCTTTCATAACTTGATAACTGGAACAATAGTAGTAGTGAGTGACCGCGAGTTGAATGCGTGAAGGCACCGAGAGAATCACCAGAGTCAACTGCAAAATCGTAAAGTAAGTAAACAACACTACCCGAGTAAGTGAATTCCACAAGTCTAGATTCTTCTCCGGCGAGCTGGAACTGGCCTGCTACTGCTATAGCTCAAAGTAGTGGAGCCCTTAAGTTAATGGCATTGGCAACGAGTGGTTTTGCAAGTAGAGTTCGGGCAAGACTATATATATAGGGCTCGATAAGAGAGTTCTCACTTTTTATTACCAAGTCCGGTGTACCCGGTGTACTATAGTTATGAGCAAGTCCTGTTTTCAGCGGTAAGTCCAGTTAATTCAATAAGTTAGTATCAATCAGATGTACAAATTTAGGTAAGTAAACTAGATGCAATAGTGGTTGAATTCTTTCACTACTGATCCGGGTCTTTGCTACACTATTTCAACCCAACTCTCCTTTGGTGAAGGCTTTCAGCACCTTGCTTTGATTCTGCCTTGCCCGGAGCGGAGTTAACTCTTCCACTCATGTTTCTCTTTCTGTAGCCACTGATACGGTGATACGGATCCTAGCTTTACTACACCTAAAGCTGCCTTTCCTTACTAAACTCATTACTGTAGCTCACCCATGATCCTTACTTCCCGGCATTCTATCTTATACTTATTACTTGCATTCTCTGTGTTGCTCCTTTCTGTCTATATCTCTTTGCTCGAAGTCCTCATTGCCTGTCTTTTATTCTTTAGTAGTATAGCTTCAATGCCTGTGTTCAGTGTTAGTTTGTTAGCATAGTAGTTAACTCTTCCCCTCCTCAGCTACATGCTTTAACTAATTACTTCTATTCTTTGACTTTTATCTGAAACCTCCTATGTTTTGTTGCTTATCCATTATCTTATATTTATTCTACTCATAGAGACTTATATTTATCATATGTTTTATAGTAGTAGCTTGTATTGTAGTTACTTGGCTGATAGCAAATGTAGAAATAGTACTTGACTTGAGTTCGGCTTGTCTAGTAGTAGCCTGCCCCTGGTATGGTAGTCCTGTTCTTGTTAGAGTTTCATCTGTTATTATTAAGGATTTAGTTGAGAAAGATAGAAGCTCCACAGGGTCGGGGTTAACACTTATATATAAGAGGTCGGGTCGGGGTGAACACTTTTTAGAGGTCGGGGCAGACTATCTTACAGGCTTTGAGGCTCGGGTAGGGAGAAGATAGTCATTAATAACAGAGGTGGGCAAGAGAAGAGGAATGGTTAGTTTACAGAGCCATATAGCTTTTAAGGATGGGACTGCTAGCAAACAGGCTTACTTTATAGGCCTTAAAGCTTACTTCACTTGCTTTTCAACTGGCACTACCGCCTTCATTCAATGCTTTAGCTCGATTGTTGGGCTTACTTTCCTGTCTATTAGGCTTACCTACCCTTGTTTTCATTCTCTCTGAAATTGGTATTCTTTTCACTTGTATGTATTATGATATGATTCTATTGACTTATGTTTTATCGTATTTCTATTTCTCTTCTATTTCTTAGTGGTGTTTTAGGCCTTGCCTAGTTGCTTGGCCCGCTTTCCGCCATTAGAATGTTGCTTGATGCAGCCTCACCTCCAGTACTTGACTTATCTTAGTTGCTTGTTGACCTGAGCTAAAGTAGTATTTGTAGTCGTCGTTGTGCATTAGTGAGGTGAGGGCTAGTAGCTCTGCATAGGTGAAGTATCCAGTTCCCAGTTAGCGGTTAAGAAAGTGGACTTCTTGTGTCATTGTCAGCTGCAAGTCAAGTTTAGTCGACAAAATGGAAATGTAGGATATGAAGCTGTTGAAAGAGAATAAAAGGGATCGGGTAAGTAAGCAGCAAGTTACGAAGCGGGAAGTCTTGTTCTAGCATTGGCGACGAGATCAGATGCTGTAGAATTCTTAGGATCAGCAGCCGAATGCCCAGATGAAGCAACAAGCGGTGGTGTTGCAGAAATAGCCATTCTTGATGCCCTGTCGGATTCCGCTTTGACTCTGTGCTCGAAAGATCCAATTGGGTAGTTGAGCCAGCAGTAGATAAATCATAAAGCAAGTTAGCAGTAAGAGAGCAAGTGCCGGTTTGAAACCACCAATAAGTTTGCTTGCTCGAAAGATAGAAATGAATGACTTATTGCTTCAGCTAGAGATAGATTCAATTCCATATTTGTTGCAAGCGGTTCTTCACTTCAAGTTACGAGTAAGGAGTGAGTTTTGTAAACTCGAAAGATGATGGTGTTCCAGCAGGATAAGAAGCTTGAAAGTCAACAATCAAATCTGTAGTCAAAAGAGAAGAATCCAAAAGTACAGGCTTTGTTGCGAGATGTGTTAAAGTCATATGTTTAGCTTAGAGTTCAGAGGGAAACTGAGAGTCATATATATGTCAGCAGCTTAGAGTTCAGAGGGAAAGAAAGGAACTTGAAAGTAGAGTTTTGTTACCGCTACGTAAGATGTCAGCTGTTAGTGTTGTTATGAAATATTATAGTAGTTGTAAGTTAAGTTCAATTCCATTCTGATTTAAGGCAAAAACCCTAATTACATAGCGAAATTCTCCTTTCTTTAAGCAAGGGAGAACCAGACCCTAAGATAATGGTTCCAAATTCATTTAAAGGCCAGTTGGAGAGTTTCAATGATAGATTAGCTATGACGGGTAGTTAACAGGCGTTAAAGCACTCGATATCAGGGTTCCTGAGTGCCCAGCCCTTTCTCTTTGCGTGCTTGCTTATGGAGAGACCGTTTTTTTGTTAAGAGAGTTCCATTGCTTTAACTTGCTTCGCGTTGGGGATGCTAAGGGTGACTCTCAGGGCTTGCTCTTGCGAAACAGCTTGTTTCAAATCATTGAACTCACATAGATAGTATGCACTAAAACTCACTTCTTCCAGCCCCCCCAGCTGTAATCTCACTGTTGACTCTTTATTCCACCACTTGCATCAAAAAGAACTCCTAACGCCAACGATGACCGGAACTCACTGAACTTCTGCTTACTTTGTCTCCGGGTGGTCACCAAAGCTTAGTAGCATCATACTTTATACTCTTGCCTTCGAGCATAAATCATATAATTCTCTTTTCCTGGGCTTGTGTCAGTGTCTGCAAGAGAGGTGATTGTGAGAAAGCTTAAGTAGGCTTTAGCTCCTTCTCCTTTTACTGAATACTATAAATGGTAAGGATGTCAGGATACCACACGGAATAGAATATATCCATCCTAGGTGCACAGGTAATATTACTTGTTTTCTATATCTTATCTCTCAGAAATATGAATTGCACTCTAACACTGGGATACAGAGTATCACCCATAAGTCAAAGACGGAAACTACTCATAAGGAATTGCATGCCAGAGTCAGTGTAGAAGACAACAACTGAGCCCCCGGAATGGTAGAAGACAACAACTGAGCCCCCGGAATGAAACTCGAGATACGGAATGTCAACTCTAAAGTAAGGGCCAAGCAAAAGAACTCCACATTTGGGGTGAGACTGAGCTATGCACCCCTACCAGGAAGAATGGAACGTCGTTGTATAAGAATGGTTGTGTGTCTTGGGTAGGCAGAATCGAACGGTGTCTGCTAAGCCTGATACTGGGTAGCTAAGGTCTCTAACAAGTGCTGGGCAGACTGCCACTAGTAACTACAGGACTAAGACAACTAACAACTGGCCTGAAAGCACTAACAATCGGTGCTTGTTGGGTTGAAAGCCCTGAGCTAAGTAATGGAGTAGTTTCATCTGTATTAGTAGTCCAGGTCCAGGTAAGGAAAAGAGGTCGGCCAAGTAGTGCTTCATGCCCCAAAGAGGTGGGCAATCTGTTATTATTAAGGATAATGCTTAGAAAAGAAAAGAGACCAGAAGGTTGTAGCTGTGCCAGGACCGGGTAGCCATAGGAGAGAGAGGCGAATGCAGCCTAGCCTGTTGTTGGCGATGAGAATGAATCAGCTAGAGAATTGCCTGTGACTCGGGTAGGGGAAGAAAGGGTAGTTTCATCAGTAGTAGTTAACAGAGCCAGAGGTCTTATATAGGAATATAGGAGAGGATCCGAATGAAACTAAGTTGTCAAAGAATAGAACCAAGTAGTATCAGGATGAAACTTGTGCTAACCGGACTGATGCTCGGTATTTGAAGTATGGGGTAGCTCTGGTACAGCTGCTAGGTAGACTGATGCGGTGCCCACTGATTCCCTCTGTATTCCTATCGATTCCCTGCCATTAGGGGTTGTACTTAAGCCTGAAAGCGAGGGTAGTAAGCCTGAAGCTAAGGAGGGAAAGAGTGGAACGGGTATAAGCAAGGGATAGAGTGAAGCTAGGGAATGGGACAAGCGGACTGATACCAATGCCAATCAGACTGATGCTTGGCAGTATGGGTCTTGGTATGTAGCTGCTCAGGCTGATACTGGTGCTGCTGATTCCCTGTAAGCCAACCGATCCCCCTCTTAGTAAGTACAGGTAAATGCACCGATTCCCCGCTTCTAAGGGTATTAATCAACGAATAAGTCCACCGATTGCCCAGAAGCAAGATCAGAATGTCACGGGGTAGTCAAAGAATGAAGCAAAGCAGACTAAGAATAGAGCTAAGGAGTCACAGAACTCAGCCTACCAATCAGTAGTTACAGAATTGACCTAAGAAGGGATAGACTCAAACAAGGGAGTGGCAGAGTGAAGCTAGCAAGTACGGGAATGGAACTCAGTAGGCTCAGACTGACACAAGTGCTACTCAGAATGGAAATAGTCAGGCTAAGACTGCCACCGGGTAGCCAAAGAGCGGAGCTGCTAAGGGATAGAGTTCACCCGAGGAGTTAGAGAATCAAGCTGATAGGGCTAAGCCTTAAACCAATACCACTGAGAATGGAGCTAACTCCAAAAGCTCCTACCGCGTAACATGGCGTAGTGACTTGGTGACTTCGACCGTGCCCCCTACTACCGGATCTGCCAAGCTACTGGCTCAGAAGGAAGCTAAGTAGTTACAGAACCAAACCAGTGCCAGCAGGAATCAACCTAGGGAGTGGCAGAGTGAAGCTAGACATAGTAAGACTGATGCCGGGAATGCTGCTAAGGAGTCCAAGAATGAAATAAGGTAGTTACAGGCTCGAACCCGTATGTATGAGAATGGAACGAGTTAGTTCAAGAATGCAGCTAAGTGGACTCAGACTTCCGCTCCAGTAGCTAGGGTCTCTAACAAGGTAGCTCGGGTCTTAAGCAAGGGCTGCTCGGACTTCAAGCCAGGGTAGCAAGTATGGGTGATCTCCACTAGGGTATCGGAATGGAGCGGGTAAGTGTAAGGCTTCAACAAGGTAGCTCGGGTCTCTAACAAGTAAGTAGAAGAACCAAACACCTAACAACCAGACTGCACCTAAGTAGTTACAGACCGAAAGGTCGACATAAGAATACAGAATCAAACACAGGGAAAGAATGACACTAGTGAAACGAAGCCTTAAAGCAGGTAGCCAAAGAATCAAAGCAGTAAGTCCAAGCCTGAAAGCACTGCCGACAGGAATCAACCCCTGCCCCAACAGCTTAGAATGCAACCACTGCATCTAAGAACCAGAATGAAACCACTGACCTGGTGTACTAGATCAGAATCAAACCACTGGCCAAACAGAATGATGGTAGCGAGTGAAAGAATGACCCTCGGTAGTTACAGACCGAAACAAGTGATTCAAGAAATGCACCAAGGCAGTGATAGAATGAACCAAGGCAGTAGAAGGCTAAGAATTCCATGGGAGCCGAGCCTGTAGCAAGTGGTTTAGATAAGAGTCCAGGGCTAGGACTAGTTCCAGTTCCAAAGTAAGGTTAAGGCGTGGGAAGGAAAGAAAGAAAGTCAGAATTTATGGTATGCCTGCTTGGCCCAGCTTCTGTATCAAATGCTTCTGTATCAAAGCCAGTACAGTACTTATTCTTCCACTTTTCATAAGGGCCTAGACTTAACGAGCCGGGATTTCAAGAGTTCAGAAATAGGATTGAAGTCTGCTGCCCCTGTTCCAGTTCGAAAGTAAGGGTAAGGCTAGGTCGGGTCAGGTCAGAAATCAGAATGAGTTTACAGAGGTAGAGAAGAAGAGGGGCATATTAGCCGGAGTGAGATTAGTCTAGTTGCGAGAGGAGAGGAACTCTTGATTTGTTTGAAGAGCCAGAGGAGAGTAGTCCAGGAGTGGAAATCGAAATATCAGAATGATGAGTTTACTCGGTGTCAGCAGCAGTGAGAGTGGAGTCTAGGAAAGTAGAGAGGGAGAGTTATCAGAGCAATCCAATCCATAGTTATTAAAGAAGAAAGTACTTGCTTTGAGGCTAGGGTTGTGGACTGACTTATTGAATTCCAATGCTAGGCTCGGGTGCTTGTGTGAAGCAATGATACAATAGCTAATATAGGACATATGAGTCAATCGATAACCAAAAAACTCCTGCCGCTACACTCGTGACTTGGCCCCTACTTCATTCTCTCTGTTCTTAGTAAGGATTGAGCTGTTCTTAATGGAGTTTCGAAAGATAGAGTATCCAAATAGAAAGACAGAGAAACCATCAAATCACAGAAACAAGAAAATCAAAGATCTGAGAAAAACAATCCAATCACAAATTAGAAATCATAAATAATCTAGAGCCAAGCTTAGTAGTCAGTTGCGCGGCAGCAAATAAATAGTCATGTAGAAGTTATTACAAAAGATGTGTTCTGTCTTTATCATATACCAAATAAGTACACAAACAGTAGCACTGCACTGCCGCTACACATTAGTAGTTACTTGGCGAGAATTCTCTCTATCTTTATTAAGGGTTTTTCGCTCGCTACCGCTTTGAACTCCTGCCGCACTTTAGCTCACTGACGCGTCACGTTAGTAGTGACTTGTCTAGTAGTTGTTTGTCTAGTAGTAGCTTGGTGGATCAAACTAGGGAGTAAAAGACTTCACCCAGGGAGTTACAGAACCAGTGAATCAACCATTGCCAGCAAGCCTTAAACCAGAGCATCTCAGCCTGAAACAAGTAAGTAACAGACTCGTAAGTACTAAGATCAGAATGCAACCAGCAAATCTAATACTATAGCTACTCCGATAAGAATTGCACTAGTAAATATAAGCCTTAAAGCCCCGAGCAGCAGAAGTGGAATCTGTCTTCGTTGCGTTGCGGTAAGTCATACCCTGTAGTTGCCAGCGGAATCCCGAGTGGAGTCTTCTCTTCTGTTTACAAGTAGTAGTCCAGGTTATAGGGTGGAAAGGGAGTGGAACAAAAAAGATTATAGGCATCGTTTACCGGGCAGTAAGAGAGGTGTACGAGTTGACCAGAGAAGAGAGAGGCAAGGGATGCAACAATCGGGTCTTAAAGCTTAGGCACAAATAGGAGAGGATTCCGTGCTTGTGTGAAGCAAGTAGTCAATAGATAAGTAGTTGCTAAGTAGTAGTCCTGTCAGTAGCTGTCCCTCAGAAGAGGGTGGGTTTCCTCGGTTCGGTTAATCCAATACACATATAGAAGATATTGCTACTGCTAACAAGACTCTCCCCCGGAACTAAGACCTTAGCTGCTGACCTCGAAGCACCAAGTAACTGCTACAAACAAAGCAGCAATAACAAATCATCCATTTATTGGTTGCTGCAGGTAAAGAAGAAGGAGACGGAGTTGGCACATAAGCAGGTGACCGGGGGTGAATGAGTGGAATTCTGAGTCATCTTATAAGGGTTTCATTCCTTTAATTACTAGTTTCATTGTTCTACTTATCTAACAAGAACAGGACTACCACTTTCTACTGGCTCGGATCAAGTTTCATTCTGATATTCCCACTTTCCAACCTTAGTTTGATTCTTAGTCTGCTTTGTGTCAGTCTTAGTCCCTACCCTTACTACCTGGTTTCTAGCTTTCACTCCTTAGTTGAAGCCTGCTCGGGGTTAGTTGCATTCTCAGTGACAGTGGTTTCATCCCTGTTGGGGTACTGTTTGGTTCTGTAACGAGTGAGTATCAGGCTTACACCCAATAGCTCCATTCTCAGTGGCACTGATATCAGGCTTGCTTGTTGAAAGAAGTCATAGTGAATTGTCTCCAAAGCTAAGGTAGTTGACAGCAACGAGTGGAATTATGTGGACAGGCTGGATTGGAGCATCAAATGCTCTATTTAACCACTTATTGAGCTTTATAGCAAATATTATATGGAAAACCACCTTATGGGCAAAAAGGTGACTTCTTACTAAAAGCAAATTGGTTCCCTTGGCCTAGTTTCCTCCCCCTTGGAGTCAGGTTTCTTTCCCTTGGTTCATCTAGTTTCTTTAATAATAACAGATTTTGGATAGTGCTTTTTGGCTACTGAGTGTATACTGAGTGGGGCCAAGCAACATAGTAAGTTGCGCGGCAGCTCTTTGAGTTTTCTTTCGCTTTTTTTGTATTTCTTTTCATTTTATTCATCCCATTCTTTTTGATCATTTCTCGTTCTTTGATGGTTTTTCTGGTTGTTATCAATTTCTATTTGATGATGCGAGGTATCTTCTTGCAAGAACAGTGCTACCGGGATCAAGACTAACTTACCCGACTTCTTCTCTTGTTCCTACGCCTTCTATTGTTCTTGCTTGCCCCGTCACTTGTTGTTGTTCCAGAGGGAAATACCCCGGTTGTTGTTCAAGCTGTTGACCTTTCTTATGGCCCAGAGCAGACAGAGGTGTTATCGACCCCAACTCCACTCTTGGCTTAGAATTCTCTACAAGGGGGGAGCGGTCTTAAACTCTCACTCGACCGAGAAGAAGCGAAAGAGAACTAATACTGAGTCACTCACTCCTACAGTTGCTACTATCTGAACTAACTACTACTGTTCAATCCGGTGTGAAAGCCCTATTTATCTAATCTTATTAATAACATTGACCCTTGCCTTCTCGAGCACCCATAATAGAAGAATGTCATAACACTGCTTCTGATCGAGTTCTTGTTCCTGCTCCGGATATTGCTTATGCTTAAGTATAAGTAGACTTACCGCAACACGACTTTCTTGCTTTATACCGGGCCTGGCTCATTCTTCTGTGTGCCTATCCTCGGGCTACAATTAATTGAACCCTGCGTGTCTGCTAACTTCATTAGGGATACCTCGCTTCGTAAGATGGTCTGCCCCTACCCTCTGCTGGGCTGGTGGAATTTGGATGCACCCGTTCAGTTATATAAGTAGACAGATGAAACAAGGGATTCCGCTCGCACTAGGCGAACTTAAAGAGATGCTCTTATAGATGAAACAAGAAAAGGTAGAATACCACTCCACTCTCAATCAGTTGTTTCAGCCACCAAGCAACCATGGGCAACAAGTCTCTATTTGACTCCGCGCCAATACAGCTGCTACTAGGCTCGAACTCTCGACTCTGGCAACAGGCTACAATTCTCTGTGCTAAGCTCTGTGCGAAGGGGGTTTACCGCCAAAACCTTTAATCATAATCCTCCTCTACGGCCTACTACACTTTCGAACGGGAACTGGTGATTCGATTCTCTTTCTTACCTTGCATCTAGTAAACTAACTTATACTAATAAGTAGAGTGGAAAGGAAAGTTCAAGCTGATGATCCTGCTTCGGCTTCAGATTCTTTTGTGGAACCCAGCTTTCCAGGCAAGCACATTCTACACGACAACTAAGGGCAATAACCTCTATTGTATGCCGGTCTCTCTTGCCTGCTTCCTAGACAAAGAAATCCACTATCAACTCTCAACTACCGGGGTCTTTTTATCGGGCATAACCTTACTTTCTTACTGTCACTGGGCATTCTCAGATCACTCTACTTGCTTCACTGCATACCTTCTGGAAAACTGCCGAGACTGGGGTTGGCGAGAGGGAGTTCTTCTTTCATCTTCTAAAGAACAAGATTGAAACTAGTATACGCTTGGCCCGGGGTAAGCTAGAGCACCCACCTTCGCTACTTTCTATTACAGAGGGCTAGATCGGAATTAATAGGCCAAGCTCACCGACGCCTGAAAAGCAACTATAAAATAGACTTCACTCTCACTTCTGCTTGTTGGGATGAAAGAGATTCTACTTCCTTACTTAGATCAAAGCCAACTCGATATCCGCCTTATCAAACCCGGGTTTTGTCAAATGTTTATCGCCTACCTCCTTAACTGCTTCCAAAGATGAAATTAGGTCCGCTCATTCTATTTTATATACGACTGATCTTGAAACGGAAACTGAGATAAGTCAACTATATTCTTAAGAAAGAAACTGGATAAGAAGCATGAGCAGGAAAGTATCTCGGAGCAGGCTAAAGTAAGAGGAGTGAAAGGCTTTAACCGAGTATAAGAGTTGGGGCAATAAGCGAACACAGGACTTGTTCATAACGCGGACTCGGACTTGCTCAACCTTCTGCTAAAACTTATTCCGCCCCGACCTATCTCCTTGACCGTAGTAGTAACTTGGCTCTGTTCTTGCCTCTATAGCCCGAACTCTGCTTCTCGCCAAGTAGTAATACACTAACGACTCTTTGATTTCCTCTTTCTTACTTCCTATAACATCTTCTCTTTACCACAACTGCATAAGCTGTTTCAATTGAACAGGATCTGGATCTGAAGAGAGGTTTACTTTAACTGTGAATAATGAAAGAGTGTTTTTTCTAGTTGCTTTTCAAAAGATGCTGCTGACTATAAGGCAATCATTTAGTACTTCTGTATAAGGTAAGGCTTACAATAAAGATGATTTGATTAAAGCAAGGTGCTAAGAGCCCTTGAAGGTAGATTGAAAGCAAGGTGCTAAGAGCCTGTTTGTTTAGTAGTTAAGTAGAGTAACGGTGCTTCTGTGTATAGGGCCTGCAAGTGCAACGTATAGGGTTCGGCTGTAAACGATGATTTGATTAATGTAAGGTAACAACGCCAGGAGTAAGCAGTGAGGTTGCTGTCTTACATAAGTTGTGTGCACTATCTTCAACAAGAAACTCGGTATTGGTTAAGGCTGTATAAATAAGCTCTTTTTGCGTTGTTTATAGCCTGTGAAAAACCTTTCCATAAAAACACCCACTTTGACCCGGACCCCACAAGCATTGAAGCCTAATAACATAACATAACATAGACCTCTTCCTAGGTAAAACGAAATTAGAACATAACATAGACCTCTGAGTAGGTGCACTCCATTCAACAAGCAACGGTGCTAAGATAAGTACTATGGTATACTAGGGCAATCATTCCGTTTAGGAGTTTCGAATGTGTGTTACTGTGCGTATTTCCTAGGTACACTCAATTCATAATCAACAAACGAGTTCAGTTCGCCGGGCCGGAACAAGCCTTTGTTAAACAAGGAAGCAAAGCTGCTAGGGATATCATAAGAAATCTAAACGGAAATAGTCTATTTAGAGCCCGAAGAGCAGTAAGCGTTAGTGAGTTATGCAAGACGTTACAAGCTTATTTGTTTGGGTGCGTTAGCTTATTACTAAACCGCGGGCTTATTGAATTCATTACTCTTTGATATAGCATCCCTAAATTCATTACTCTTTGATATAGCATCCCTATCACTCTTTATTCTTTAGAAGTGCATATATACCAAGAGCTCAATCCTATCACTCCTTATTATGAATATCAATCTTGAAACTCTTTATTTATTAAATGCATATATACCAAGAGCTCAATCCTATCGCCGCTAGGTGGGGTAATAGCAGTAAGCAGTTCTGTTTCAACAAGCAGTTTCGTTGGGTAAAGCCAGAAGTGAGTTTCGATAACAAGCCGGTGCCTACGGAACAAGCAAACAACTTATTCTTTCTCGGGGTTCGGTTCTGCACTCATATATGAAAGGAGAGTTCTCAATTCAATTAGTTCTTGTTGTTCCTTAATTCGATATTTGTGCTTGCGCTTGTTGAGTTAGCTGGAGCAACTAGAAACTTGTATATGCTAGGCTACGACTTTTATATGAAACTAAGCAAAGGAAGGGGTGAGGTTAGATTACTTAAGCTTCTATTTAAAGAGAAGAGAGCATTCCATGAAATATGTTTGTTTAGAGAGAAACCAACTGCTATAGTAATGGGCTACAATGCCAATAGAGTAGATGCTGGTGCAAGTAAACAAGTAACGCAAGGGAAGAGACAAGCAAGGTATAGAAAGAAAAAGCAACCCTAGAAACCTTTCGCTCCTGACGCTTAGATGAAGCGAGTGATTAATTCGAAATGAAACAAAAGCAACGTCGATTGGGTGCCGACATCCAGGGGTTAGCAGTGCCAGCTTTCAAGTCTCAAGGTAAAGGTGTTATTACGCTATTCAAGGGGTTAGCAGTGCCCCAGCTTTCAAGTCTCAAGGTGTTATTACTCTATTTCAAGGGATTAGCAGTGCGAGTATGGCTCTATTCCATTCTTTTATTTAGTTGTTGTTTCCGGGTGCCTAGCTTAATTCTTCAAGTCAGGAGTAACAGAGTGTTTAGTTTCTCCCCGAGAGTCATAGGTAGTGAGTGAATCCCCGAGAGTCATAGGTAGTGAGTTACTTTATTACATTATAGGTGCACGTCATATTCAACAATACTCTATTTCCAGTAATGTGCTTTTTCTTTTGCACTCAATGAAACAAGTAAACAAACAAGTAATAAGCGATTCATAATCGCCAAGCAACTAGACAAGTTGCGCGGCAGAGCCGCTTACTACCTTTTTCATTTCAATTCCATTCTATGGAGCAGGTTCTTTTTAGAGTGAAGTATAGATAAAGGGCGATGAAGAGGTTCATTGATGAAGGCGACACATGATCAGTGATATGTTAACGGAGTAATTACCAGTAAGTTGAATATCCTTAACATAGAACACCAGAATAGCACGTTTTCGAGGAGAAAAAGAAAAGAACATGGCCGAATCATGAAAACTCCCCGAGCAATGGCACTGTGCTAAACTTGAAAAACCAACGCAATAGGCTACCATAGAAGGCTTTGCTTAAGGGGCATACATTAGTAGAAGGAGCGGAATCTTTTCAAGGGGTAGGCTAGGCAGCATGTACACCTCCAGATGAAGATAACCATGGTATAAGGCATATAAGGAACGTATAACTTATAGAGTGGCCAACCGCTGCAATGGCAATAATGGTCAAACTACTAGTCATCTTAGCCACAGGCGCAAAAGTCTCCTTAATGTCTATGCGGGTTCCGCTCTGGCTACCAGCCTAGCTTTGTCTCTCTCAGCAGACCCATCAGATCACGTCTTCACTTTATAAACCTAACGGAAACCAATAGCAACCTTACCAGACGGAAACGGAAACCAATAGCAACCTTACCAGACGGAAGAAGAAAAAGATCCAAAATGGCATTCTGCTGAAGGGCAGTCCGTTCTTAAGATATTGATTGCCTGTTGCCAACATTGAATAGCGGCTCGGCTGCCTGCCTCCCTAGTTTACTGAGGCTCATGGAAAGAGTGAAGAGCAGCTAAAAAGGCATGATAACGAGGAGTGAACAAGTTAGATTCAACGAAACAAATAGGCTTCGTGAAAATGCGATAAGACCTACGAACCTATGGTGTAGGATCGACAACCAGAGATGTAAGATCTGGCGAGGCTGCAAGCTGCTCTGAATGCCTATCAATACCCTAGAAAGTCATGTGAATGCCTTGCCTTGCCTATCAAGACCCTCTAAAGTGCTGTTAATACCTATAAATCTAAAGTAATGTAACCGATAGCCCAGCGAGAGTGTACAACATAAGTAATAGGGATGGACACAAGACACGTCGACGAGGGTGAGAGTCATCAGCAGATGGCAAAGATGAAGTCTCCGGAAGGGCACAAGTCGAATAGAAGAAGGAGGTCGGGACCCTACATAAGCAACGGCAGAGGAAGATGAAGGCTAAAACGAAACATAATGCTTTCGACGAAAGAACACATGTCTAGAGACCAGAAGGGGACGAGATTGAGGATCAACACAAACCCTTTTGTTTGCCAAAATAGGAGCTGGACCTCAATTATATCTGAATTCATTATCTCAGATGGGGGCAGTACAGTAGTTTACATTCATGTAACTAGACTGACTTAAACGTGAGGGCCACAAGTGTTTTGCCAACTTTCAACCCATACATGAAGACACATCAAACGAGTAAGAGGACTGAAAACGAAAAGAAACTAAACACCCTTGACTTACGAAGACAAGAGAAAGAAATATGTACTAGACGCATGCTGATGCCATCGGAGACAGCGCTTCTTATATATTATATGTTTCTTCCGCCTTACAAAGAGCTGTTGGACTCCATTCTTTGTCCGTGGAAAAGCCCAGCTCGTGAGTTTTTCTTAAGCGAAGATCACCGCGGGGATTGGCGTTATATTTCGACTTCTTTTTATCGGCCGGACTTTTGACTTTCCCATACGATAGAAATTCTGATTCTTTACTTAGCACCTCGAATGCATAATTCTAATTAGATCTTCAAAGTGACTTATATTCAAATAAACAAGCCCCGATAAAAGAATATAACTCCCTTTAGACTCGTAGAAATAATTAGAAGAAAGAAGGGAAAGCAGATAGAGCATCCCTTTCACTAAAACCTAAGGATCTCCACCTAACATCATTTTCAAAGAAGAAAGATAAAGACGAGAGAACTGGAGGATGCTATGCTTACTCACTTATAGAATTGAATCACAAAGACACTTTCTACTTTGTCTCGATGCACCCAGAGAGTTCAAGTGGGTAGAGGCATTCCCAGAAAACGAATATAGAGGGGCGTGCCCAAAGTCTTTACTTTATCCAGGCCGGGAATAAAATGCAGAAAGTGGTAATCTTAGAACTTCGATAGAGACATTAACTCTAACTCTAAGTAAAAGGGTAACAAAAACGGACCTAAGAAAAGCCGCATGGATTCGGAAGTAAGGCAAGGGTTTCTAATTCTTTGAATTCAAGTATTCCTATTCCTAGCATAGCAGAGAGGAAGCGACCCCCATTCGTCCCTGGTTGATGTAGAAAATGTTCGGATGCAATTACTTAAGGGCACAAGTATTCTAGTATATAAAGCTACCCCTTAGACTCGGGGATAGGAAAACTAGCTGGAAGGGTATATTGCATCAATAGAAGTGGAACTAAAGCTTCCTTTTTGGGGGCACTATCTAATACTGGTAGTTGGCATAACAGAAGTGGGGCTGGGGCTGAGATCGAAAACATGAGGTTCGACACCCTACCTAGTCCGAAGCTGCACCGTTGGCTCTATTCTTTCTATGGTCTAGGGGCGCCCACTTATAGCATAGCACGAAGAAGCTGCCTCCGTTTTCCCTTAATGGAAAGTGGTTTGGCTTTCATACCTTTATTACCAGCCTCGGCCCCCTCTTAAGGGCTAAGATCAACTCCTTTGAGTTTATGAACTGAACTCATGACAGCTCGGGTAGCTATACTTTCTCTGACCCTTGGGGCTAGCGCTCCCTCATTGCATATCCATTGAATATCTTGGTTGCTCTGCTCATGATCCGCATCTCGGGCTCGATCTGATCCATACCTTTCATCCCGATTCTATCCACCATTTCAATCAATTTCGTAGTGAGCCTTAGCCCCTTTATCACTCTATCATTTCATCGATTAGCCTGTGTTACGCGTCTCAGTAACAATCCGAATTGTCCGATTTCAATAGCTTCCAGCGCCCACGTATAGCGGTAGGCAGGAATGCTAATGAGTTTGGGTAGGGGGTTAGCTAGCCTCGGGTAGGACAGTCTTTAAGAAGGAGGGGAGGTTTAGTCTTTTACATCATGTCATGTAGAATCCTAAGAAGGCTGTATGTTAAGGCAGTAAGGAAGATGCACGATCAAAGGAGCCCTAGCTAACTCAATCCAAAATGATACCGAAGTGGAGTCTAGGTGTTTTTTTCAAAGGGAAACTACCGGATATCAAAGAGCTTGCAAATGGAAGAGAACAGAGAGCTTGGCTTAGCTTAGAAGGGGACTTCGGACATACATACCAGTAGTCAAGCGAGATTCTACAGCGGAAGGATCCAACCCTTCGTGGGGAGAGTACATATTTCCACCAATGCACTATATGATTAGCCTTCTCAGCAATTCTTCCTTCTTCTGGAAAATCTTTATAAGCAACTGGTCGAGCTAGTTTACTTCCAGTCGAGCTAGTTGACTTCCAAGACTTCACCACACCCGAACTATGATTTCTCTCATTCAAAGCCCTCTCATCCTTATTGAAAACTGGATGAAGTGACTCTGATAACACGAGCTAAGGGACGGTTGGTTTCACTAAAAGGAGAAAGGCGCATAGGATCAGATCGCTTGCTCATACACAACAGCGGGCACATTGACTGGCTTACTCCCAAACATAGAACAAAGATGAGATTCCTTCTTTTTTCATCGGGGAAAGGCACGAACCCTTCTCCTTTAGTACCAGAAATTCCCCCTTTTTTCTTAAGCTTGCTCGAGCTAGTTCTATAGATTCAATAAGAAATAAGATAGAGCCCAAAGACAAAGACCCCAATCATAGGATTGAAGAGTTATAGGATCAAGAGCAAGACCCTTAAGGAGGGCGTTAGTGAGTATCTAAAAGGAATAATTATCCGGGCGAGCGGGAAGACTTGGCCGGAGCACAAGGAAAGAAGGGTCTTTGATGCTGGCAACAGGATGTGTATAGCGTACCGAGCCTCATAGGCTTTCTGTTTCAATAGCTCTACTCTCTCTTAATTCTGGAAGAAATGCCGGTTAGTAACGGACGAACATGTGGAATCGTCTGTCTAGCCTTATAGGAAGGAACGCTAGTAAGGCAGCCCTCATAGAATTACCTTGCAGGCACTCTTATGGCACAAAGGACTAGACTGACACAGGGAAGATGACCGAAGCAACTATCGCCTGCCTATCGACCGATGCTGCTGTTGGCGGCATATTCCACTGAGCTCCACCTTATGAAGAGCCACTAGCTACTAAAGGAGAGCTACTGCTATTATAAGAGGAGCAGGATATGCAACGAGTAGTGAGCACATAAAGTTCGAGAGCCTCTGCAATTCCTGTAGCCGGTCGATCATCTTGCTTTCCCTCTGCCCGCTCAGATAGCCTGAAATTGCTCGACGAACTAAGCACCTTTACAATGCGCCGCTACAGCTGATGCGAGAGTTGCTGCTCCAGCCCAGCCCCCATTTGGAACCTAAGCCCTGACTTGACACTTGACTTAACCTACCTTCGAGACAGAGAGAAAACGGCGCACTATATAAGATAGGGGTAACAAGGTGATTCAGTTTGGTCTAAAGAATGCCGGGGCCTCCATCACCAAGCGAGCCACTGTAAACCACGACAAGTCAATCTTGACTAGAATTCTGATTCACTAGCTTTATTGCCTGCTAGCTTGTATTCACCCCCTAACCCAATCACTTACAACATAGGGGGGCTCGGAAGATAGAGCTGTGGATGAGCCGGACGTATCGGTGCGCCCGTAATACCCTATAGTAGGGCGTCGGGAAAAAACTGTATGCATGAGAAGCCGTCCATCCAATATTTAATGCCCGTACCAAACATATAGAAATTGACTACCACTTCGTTCGTGAACAAGCGTGGTGCTCTTCGGGTTGGATTTGTCTCTACCGAGTATCAACACCACTAGAGGAGCATAAGTAGCTAATACATAAAAAGCATCAGTTGCATAATACCCTGTTGTAGGACCAGCACCATAAGCTAGGGTTGCAAGAGCAGAGCCATAAGCATATACATACCTTGATCCAGTCAAAGAACCCGTGGTAGTTACATTTTGACCAATAGCATTAACTGAGCGAGTCTTTTATCCGGTTTTTGAACGAAGAACCTGTTGACTAAGTGACAGTTACTTAGAGCCATATCTATATCCAGCAGATACAGAGGTGATAGTACGAGTACCAACAGTGAATATCCAAGGCAATATGAACTTTACCCATTCTCATTATAGGTAAGTTGCGTTTTCTAAAAAAGAGTAATACGTTGGTCTTCACTACTGAGCTAGACCTATACGAAGCTAAATAGAATATAGCATAGCACCACCAAAGTCAAGTAGACGAACCCATATGGAACACTCAATATGATAACTGCTATACCACTGTATACCACTTAGCTACTGAGGAGGGGATTCTAATAGTTGGTAAAGAAAGGCTCCAGTGCATGAACTGGAATCCAAACACTTTCTCGGGTACCCTGCTTTGCTTATAGTATAGTCTCAAAAGATAGGCTCGAAGATAAAGATAAGATGGAAGCAGTTAGGTTAGCTGCAAGCAAACTCCGGCTTCAAAGCCCTTTAGATTACATTCCTTTGATATAGGCGAGTTCAATGAATTATTGGAATTAGTTGACTTTACTGTTTTCCTTTAGCTCGAAAGATGGAATTAATGATTAGTTGACCGCGAGGCGAAAGAAAGATGAAGTTCAAGCAGGATCAGATACGGGCACTTGCTTATTCCATTGTAACTGTTTCATCCGCTCATTCTTATGAATCAATTAGATCTTCTTTACCCGGTTCTGATATATCTTCCGCTTGAGCCTAGAATAAGGATTCTGTACCTGCCGTCATAGCAAGAAACAAGTCCGAACGGTAGTTCTTCGAAAGTGGCAAAGGGAGTTGAAGCAGCATCCAGTGGATCAGCGTAAGAGGCTTAAGCATTTGAATCATATCCGACCCAGTAAGTGGAAATGCGGATACAGCTGCATCTAAGCTACTGTAAGTTGTTGATTCAGCTCAGTAGTTTACCCAGACAGAGCACCAATTGAACCAGTCCTAGCCAGCATCCCTGTAGTTTCGAAGAGGCGGTAAAGTTGATGTTAGGAGAAAAAGGATCCGTTTTGATAGAGTGCATTGACTGTGATTCTTAGATCCGATCCCTCTCTCACGAAAGATGTGAAATAGTCTTTAAGAAAGAGGGTTGACCTTACTATATACTATCATATATAAGAAATCAAAAATGGTAATGTATCTTTTCTCATATATAATATATATTCCATTGGTAATGTAAATGTATAGTAAGGTTCTCTATCAGGTAATCAGAATAAGGCCAAAGGTAATCGATAGAAGCTAGGTTTACAGCCCCAACTAGTATACGAGTACAAGAAAAGATAGGTACGCAAGGAGACAAGCGTATACTAATGTTTCGCGGCAGGAGCGGTTCCTAGTAGTATAGTAAGTAGTCTAGTGGTCGTGGTCCTGTTTCATCAGAGGATTTAGCTCTGTATGATAGAATCGAGATGCATAAGCCAGATCAGATGAAGCAGAAGCTGGAAGGGCAGTTTACCTTTCATCCGTGTTTGTTGTCGACTCATAAAGTGGAGTTGTTTCAATTCCTATAAGATATGTCAAAGATTGCTATGATTTTGATGAACTTAAAGTCGAGGTCAGGTCGGTGGAAGGTGCTAAGGTAACAGAATAAGTAGTTTCCGTTGTAGCTCTACGCTCAAAGTAGTTTCGTGGAGAATGGCCAGTTCCTGTTGACAGTGTTGGCAACGAGAGACAGATCAGATGTTGTTTGATCGGGATCCGTTCTAAAGTCAGGATAAAGATCTTCAGCTGTGCGGTATCAAGGTTCAGCATCTCTCGCCTCTTCCTCTTTGAACTAAGTCAGATCTTTCTTTTCTTCCCTTGACTCTAAACTTGAAGAACAATTCATTGAACCCTGCTGGCATACCACACTGTACTCGTTCTCTCTCTTTCTGCCCCAGCCAAGACACTAAAAGACAACTCTGTCTCATCTGTCCAAGCCGGTAGGTGCCGGGAAAGTGTTGTAGTGGTTCGTCGGATCAGGGAAGTCAGCTGCTAATGGTTGAGAAAGTTCCCTTCATTAGGCCCTTATTGTAAGTTGAAAAGTCTATTGTTGTTGTCGAAATCAAATAGTCATGGCCCTTATTGGTTGTTTCGGGGTAGTGTGAACTCAAAGGGCCAAGCAACTACTAGACGCCAAGCAATGAATAGAAGTAAGCAGTATAAGATCTAGTACATAAGGTATCAATTAAGTATCTGTTCTTATTAAGGATAACTGATCAAACAAGAACAGTAGCAGGAGTAGTAAATAGAAAAGTATATGCTTGTCAACTTGTCCGGCACAATCACCTCTCTCCTCTCCTCTTCTCTTGCTAATGATGATGTTTCAAACAACGTTGCTTGCTCTGCTCGCACCAAACCTATCTATACCTGTGAAACCTCTCTATTCCACCTGTTCTTGCCTGCCGCTAGTGTTTTCCTGTCAACAAATACAGAATAAAACAAGCCGCTTTCTCATCTCTCTCTCCTCACCTTACTTAAGAACCAGCCCTTACTCTCTACTGAAGGGGCAAATCCCAGGACGACATCAAAAGAGCAGAGAATGTCCCGGCAAATACAAGCGTCTCATAGTTCACATTTGATCGATGAAAACCTGCTGCTTAAAGAGCTG
The DNA here is from genome assembly GCF_036884655.1 of Musa acuminata AAA Group. NCBI lineage: Eukaryota > Viridiplantae > Streptophyta > Magnoliopsida > Zingiberales > Musaceae > Musa > Musa acuminata. The sequence goes on along the minus strand of NW_027021295.1, from coordinate 170,610 downwards.
CTTGCTACCCACTTTGTCATTTGATTATAAGACAATAGCCCAGCTGTGGCATGCCCTGTTTAAAGCAGCTTATCCTCTTCTGTCTTTCCGTCATCTCAACCTCGCACCTAAGCATCACGTTCCTAGGGACAGAGACATCTGCGCTCTAAGGCTATCATAGTACTGCTGCCGGTTACATCTAACTGCCTACTGGGCAAGCTAAAACAGCAAAGTAACCTGATTTGGCACCATCAAAAGGAATAGGAGCAGCAGCTGGGGAACCACCATAACCATCCATGATAGTTAGAATAGCAGCAGAAGTCTACGTAGGAGCATGGACACTTGGAAAAGATTCAATCGATCCTGCCTCTTGTAACAAAGAACTAGGCAAGCCGGGACCATCCATACCTCTAAGCCCGAGCCTGTGAACCAAGTCCCCGGAAAGCAAGGCAAGGAAGTGCTAGTACACAAGTACCCAGGAACTCTGGAAGCAAGAAAAGGAGGACTGCATAGCCAGCTCAGTAAGAGCAGCCGGGTAAGTAAGAGCCTTTAGCCGGGTAAGTTTTCAAAAGGTATTTTGACAGGGGGAGTTGACTCAAAGGGAGTGTTCCCGCTACGATAGACTATGCTAACTCTGTAGATGCAAACTCAGCGGACGATACCCCCGAGCCCGGACTTCACCAGGGAAGGCTAAAGCTACAGTAAATCAATCCGCTGCCTTAGCAGACCCTGATGACGATCACTCTGATGCTAAACCAGACATTAGGCTAGAGTAGAAACAAACACTAACTTATTCTTCTTTGTACGGAGTGAACACTACTAGACCCTTGGGGGAACTAACGTAGAAGCCGAGTCAAGTAAAGAAAACGAGTCCTAGGAATGCCAGTGCCTGCAGATCAACATTACCAATTGTTTGCTTCCTAATGTGGAAAGCGCCTAACCCGCTTCAGCAGAGTTCAGTGATCTCCGGGAGAGCGGAATAGATCCTATGAGCTGTGAGTAACCTCGCTCGCCCAGGGGCACTTGTAGAATAAAGAGATATCAACTCCACGAACAAAGTCAAAGCAGTGAAAGATGAAGCTTCCAAAGCGTTTGAGAGAGGATTCCATTAAGGTATCCATAGTCGATAGCCCTAGGCCGAGTTATAAAGTATTCCAGGAAGGGTAGTTATACAGCTAATACACCTAATACTTACCTACTTACCCGAGGCTCTGCAAGACCAGCTCTTCCTTTCCTTTGAAAAGTACTTGCCTTATTCGGATGGCTCAGCGGGGCCCTATCCTGGTCTGGTCCTCTTGTTCGCGAAGACCCTAACTCCAAACCTTATGCTCTTCAAACATATCATTCATGACCTGCTCTTCAAGTATAAAGTGAAGTCAGAGCGACTTTCTTATCTTGGCTCTTCCTATTGAACACTTTTCAGAATACAAAGTTAATCCCTTATGCGAACACTCAGACTTTCTTGCTCAGCGGAATCCAGTTCAATCTACTCCTTTAGGCGGGATATCTACTATTCCTGTTTTAGCCCCCGGAACTGCCTATCAAGTTCCCTTCGCTGGTGTCGTAGCAAACCATATCCGTTGGATGATAGACCGGCTCCCTCGGTAAGCCTGCCATATGATAGGAAATTGTGCTCATTCTTATCCTCCGCAAAGAAAGAAAGAAGGTAGGTAATAACTATTGACGTTCATCCGCCTGATGAGGTCATCCACAAAGTGACGGGCCATATCATTGAAGGAATGGGTAATCCTTGGGCCAATCAACTAAGAGTGGTCCCACTACTTAAGAATAATCAGCCAGTTCGGGTCGCCGTACGGGGCCGGGTTGAAGTTCTTCTTCTCTCATAGCCGAGATCGAGGCCTCAGTGCCCCCAGACATTAATGGCGGGGAGTCGTTTCAGACTGGAAAGCTCCGCCTCTGTAAGATGAGCAGTTATTTGTGTAACAGTTCTTGCACTTGGAGATGTAGTACCAGCTGGAGTTGGTACAGTTAACTATATATCCCCAGCCACTAACGTCAATAATGGCATGATATCACCAGCCGAAGCAAGGACCGTGGCAGATGGTGCTCGACTTGTAGCTGTTGCCTTTTCTCTTGCATCTCCTGCCGGCCTAGCAGCAGTAGTTGTCTTGCCTTCTTGAAGAAGCCGGAGCAAACAGCTAGGTATTCTCGAGTATGACATTCTTATCAACTGCATTAAAGTACCATTCACACAAAAAGAAAGAGACTGAAGGCTCTATCAGACAGAAAGAAGGAGAACCCTCCATATAACTAAAAGCACTTTTCAGGGGGGGCTTTCTTTTCACCGGAAATCTTGTCCTTCAGAGTTTCCTCTATTGTCCTGAAGGCTTATACTTCCTGCTCACTGGAAGGGCATCAGTTTGGCCGTGACTCATTCCCTGTGCATGGGGAGGGGTCGCTGGGATTCCTTCTTCGTAAGAGGTCTCGCTGCAAGCACTGTTTATATTCCCGTTCTAATGAAACATAAGCTTCAACATGGAAAATATGAGAAGAATATGCAAATAATAGGAATCAGGAGGATTGGTTCTTCTCACTCGCTTTATAAGGGGCGGATTGAACTTCCATAAACTTGATCATCCTTACCTAATTAATCTGAGATATGTTGAATGAATCTGAGATATGTTGAAGGCTAAAGGTAACCAGGTACTAGGGAAGCCGATGGAGGATATTCTGACCCATCTGCTGTCCGGGGGGAAGTCTCTGAATCTCCCAGGATATCGAGCCTCCTTGTTGCGCTTGAAAGCTCCCCTAGGGCTTCGAGAGGTGTCTTGGCAGTCCGGGATCGAGTAATCCTTCCTCTTGTTCGGGGCCATTCTTTTCCTTGGGGGAACTCTCACCACCGGAAGAATCTCACAACCAAGAACTTTATTGGCTGGAATATGACCGCCTCTTCCTGGGCTTCAATGGCTTCTCTCTGCCGCTTCCTGGA
>NW_027021295.1:131540-166681 GCF_036884655.1 Musa acuminata AAA Group | reverse complement strand
CCTCTCCTGACAGGCATGCTTAGCCGGGGAGTCTTGAGTACTCGTAACATAATTGAACTAGTAAGTAAAGGGCCAAGCAACTAAGTAAGACGGGCAAGGCCTTAAACTCAACTGGGCCAAGGCACTGCTACAAAGACAGAGGCCAAGCTTCTTCTCCTGGTCAATGAACTATTCTATTCCGCCCCTTATACTGTCCGCAGTAAACTAATTCCATTCTTTTCTTCAATGCTTACTTTTTATGTTGAAGCGCATATAGCGCCTATGTTTTAGGGTCCGGGGGAGTATAGAGTTGTACAAGAGCTGTCCGTGCTAGGGATAGAGTAGTTAGTTACCCCTTGCGCGTTAGTCTAATTGGTAGTCCAGATAGTGGTACAGAGCAATAACTGTATTAGATGTTATTGTTCTTGTTTCATTCAATAGTACTTATAGCTTCCTCGGCTTGATTTATTGATTGAAAGTCAACCAGAGACCTTAGCTTTGAGTCACAAAGTGTTTTAGTAACATTGCCCAACTCCACTACTCGGTTAAGCCTTATTGGCTTTCAGCACCTCTCCTTCTGCCCTATTATTAAGCACTGCCTCAAAAGATTCTGATCTGGTAGACCTAACTTTCACTGTGGATTCTCTCTCTTTAGACTTCGGATTAGTGAGTTTTACCTAGACAATTAGTTCATTTGAAACAAGGGATTCCATTGCTTCCTTTAGTTGGCGAGAGGGCTTGGTTCTAGGCCTTTGTAGTGGTTTATTGGCGGGTAGTGGAGGCTATGAACAAGCTTTATAGAATACCTAGAGCAAAAGAGGGCAGGACCGCTAGTGTTCAAAGAATGCCATTCAATAGTAACAAAGACAAGATCCAAAGTAGTTGCAGGAGAAGATATAGAAGAGGGTCACTCCCAGTGCTCTTAGATGAACTGATAGTCTCAGAGGGGAGGGCATACCATATTCAATTCTTCACTGACTTACTGCCGCTACCCATTAGGCTTGGCTGATAGCAAATAATAGGAAGCGCAGGGTCGAAACCATTGAGCGAGACTCGTGGGAGAGTATGTGTTGGTCTTTCATCGGTGAGAGACTTTTCTTTGCAAGCAACTAAAGCACTACTTGGTAATGGCAACCAAAAGAATGGAATTGGAAGACAATGAAATTAGGGGCCCTGTTCCTGGTTTCTTCTGTATCTGTAGTTTTATACCCTCTGGTTTTCTTCCTTACGAGCGGGGTGTCCTGAAAAAGAATCATGAGCAGAAGGGAGATGTAATAGAATCCGTAACTAACCCTAAACTCTTACTAGGCAAAGAGAGAGAAATGATCCTTCTCTGGCTCATCTAACTTCATTCTGAAAACACCTAGCCTAGCGCTTCGTCACCAACAAAACTTCCCGCGCACAAACTTGTACTATAAGGCCCTACCTCTCCTCTTCTCTTGCTCCACAGATCTAACTGCTTCCCTTGCCTCTATCTCCCCAACAGTTACACTTGTCTATCCGTTCCTTGGCTGATATGATAGCAATTCTGCACTTCTTTACTTATAGCTTCCTCGCCTTTGACTCTGCCTCGACCTCGTATTGAAGGGAAATGTCACTGTCAACTCCCTTACGATAACTACTATATCTACGGAAGGAAAGCTAGATATCTACGGAAGGAAAGCTAGAAAACATAGGAGAGAAGAGCCTAATTCAGCCTTGTTTCATTCTCACTATCGAGCACCCGGCTTGCTTCTTTATATGATTATTTTACCCGATCCCACACTCTACTTGGGAAACCCTTTCACTCCTCTGGCTTCCAATGTAGGATAACCTCTGTGCTAAGGGAGTTTAGAACTGATCTGTGCTAACTGAGTTCTCTTTGCCGCGCGTATCAAGTCAAGTGGAATTATTATGTTATTACTAATTGGGTCATAGTAAACTCCCGAACCATTACTAGATGCGGGCCAAGTCGACAACACAGAATCAAACTAGTCAGTACTCTCTTTTGACTACCCGACACAAGAACAAATACTGATGCAACTCGGCATTAAACAAGAACAGGAGCAGTACTCAAGCCAAGTTCGGGAAGGGAAGAATATTAATCACTCCTTGCTTTGGCTTATGAGGGGTGAGTTCAAAGAGCCGAGGTTAAGTTCAAAGTGTAGTTCAATTGTCATTGAGATGGAATAGCTACAGTAGTCAACTCGGGATGAAACAAGAACACCTAGAGCTACCTGGCAAACAAAACTTCCCTTTAGTGGCTCTAACAAAGACAGATGAAACTCGGGATGACACTAGAAACTAGGAATACGGAATTACTGAATTTCACTAAGTAGTAGGAGCTAATCAACTAGACAAATAACAGTTAACGACTCCTCGGGTGCATTGGCTTATTGGCAGCCGAACCCGTAGTTTACCTCTGCAGAGACAGGTTTAGGTGCTTGTGTTAAGCAATGAGGAAATAGAGAATATAGGGTTCAACCTAATAAGTAAGCCTAAAAGAAAGAAGCGGGAGGCTCCAATCTAAGAAGTAAGGATCCGGCCCAGCTCTTAAGGAAGAAAAGCAAGTAGCTATGGACTGAGATCGAGGAGTGGAAAAGTCAAAGGCAGGAGATACATAATGAAATGCAGTAGCTACAGAACGAAAGCGAGGAGGGGCGGGTTAATAGACATGAGTAGCAGCCCTGTCCGTAGTAGTTCAAGCCTAGTCAGGAAGGTAGTGAGTCTTTATCCCCAGCTCCACTCTTATTGTTAGTTTTAGAACAATCCAAGACAGGAAGGTCGGGCTAACATCAAAAGCATAAGATCTGGGTTTCGAGTGCAATTCTTCTTAGCACCGGTTTCGTTCTGCGTGTTAGTGTTTCAAGTCTTCTAGTTACTAATGGAATTCCTCAGTTGGTGGGTTCAATCTAATTAGTATGTTGAGACCACTAAAAGAAGAAGGGAGAACCTAGAGCAGTAGCGATAGAATCAAAGCAAAGAGCTAGATAATCGAAGTTTTGAGTTGGTTTCCCAGCTCCTAGTGAAGTATGATAAGTACTAGTTGATTTCCCAGTTGTTTATTTCAATCTTGCCGGCATTGGTTTGATCCACTCTAGTGGGGTAGTGATGCATTCTAATGAGCTGCAGTTATAGCCTGTTTGTCAGCAGCTCCATTCTTGTTAGCAAAGCAATCAGACTCAGCTAAAGGATAGGTAGGTTGATAGCAAAGATCCGGATCAGCGTTTAGAGAAAGAAAGTCTAGATTGGCAGACTGATCAACAGGGTAGTCGGAATAGGAGTTTGAAGTTGAAGAATCCATCTAAGAAGCTAGGACCATGCCCAGCAGTTAAGGAAGAAAAGTCAGGGAGTGTAGGCTCAGAGCAATTAGTTGGTTGTCGAGTTCTATTCATAGGGGTTTGGGTTGTATTGCATCCTTGTTAGCATGCATGAGTTCGAGCCTTGTTAACATCAGTGCTATCCTAATGGAGAGTATTCGTAGAATGATATCAGGGGGAGTAACCCTTAGGTAGCAGAGTGATAATTGCAAAGGCCGCGGGAAGGAAAGCATAAAAGCCATAAGAGAAAGAATGAAAAGCACTAGTAGTAGCTAGTTTGAATTGAAGAATGTAACTAAGGAGTGAAAGGCCAAGCACCTAGGGGTGGAATTACAGAATTGAACTAACAAGTAGGAGAGTGAGAATGAAACTAAGCTCACCGGGTTAACGCTATACATGAGTAGTTGCCAGCTATACATGAGTAGTTGCCAGTTGGAGTGAAAGAATTAAAGCAGTACCGATCAGAATTGACCTCAGGAACCGGGTGTTGAAGAAGTGGTAGTTGACAGTGGAATGATTTGTTGCATCTGTATTAGTTGTATTAGTAGCTGAGGTTTACTCATCGGTAAGATCCAAGCTGTATAGTAGTTATGTTTCACCAGTATAGTAGTTAAGAGCCAGACCAGAGGAGAGAGATTGCCTGTTGCCATAGGTAGATTAGCCTGAGTTCAACTAGTCCTGTGTTCGGGAACTAAGCATCTAGTAATTGAATTAAAGAATGCAACTCGACTGACTCATACTGAAACAAGTGCTAACCAGAATAGAATCAACCCACAGGGTAGTTAAATACCACTGATTCCCTGCCTGGGGAGGTAGTGTTACAGAATAGAACTAGTGAGGGCAAGCATGAAACTAAGAAGTTGAAGAATGGAACCTCGCATACAAAAGATCAGAATGGAACGTCGTTGGCAAGTAGTAAAGTCAAAGAATGGAACAAGTAACTGCTATACAAGCTTAGTAGTAAGACCAAGCTTAGTAGTTAGACCAAGCCGACAAGCACTTTACTATTGATTTCTGGACCTGGCTATGATACTGCTAGACCTACCCTTCACCCTAAAGAATAGGGCTCCAAATTCATTTATTAAACGGAGAAGATAAGTAGATAGGTAATTTCCCATAAAACAAAAGAAGTGTTTAAATAGTTAATTGACGCCCACTAATTGAATTGCCCGGTAGTCTAGTTCTTGCCCTTAAGTAAATTGAAGACCTAAAATCCAGTAGTTTATCAGAAAGCTCACTGCCGCCTTGAACAAAGGAACAAAACACAGGACTTGGTAACAACTAACTAACACCGAAGACAGGAACTCACGTTAGCCATGAAGACAAGACAGGACAGGACTTAGGATGAAACTGGAATAGGCCATTCTCCCCTGAACCCTGCAGTCCGTAAAGTCAAGAATAAAGGAAGCTGTCGAAACCAGAACCATTAGCTAAAGATGTTGGGTTACTTTACGCCTAAGAGAGCTCCTAGTTGTGAGTGTGAGTTGTGGATTTGCCCCTGTAGTTGTAGCTTTGTTAGTAGGCCTACATGCTATGTGGTTTGTGAGCCAGAAGTCTTATATAAGAGATGAGCCAGAGGTATAGTTTACTTAGGTAAGAGTTCGGGTCGGGTAAGTAAAGAAAGGGGAGTTCTTGTGCTCGTTGCTTGGTCATTAGTAGTGTGCGATGCGAAAGAATGCATTTGAAAGTATCTAAATCTCGCTACTAAAAAGTCAACTATCTGCTTGGTAACTCGAAAAGTAACTGCTCATATGTATTAACTCCTAATGGTATGGTAGGTACCCAGCTTCCTCTCCTGATGATCTGTATTCCTTTGCTTCAAAGCCAAGCCTTTACTTGTTTATTGTGCCGAGTAAACTCAAATCTTAATTGAAATAGAAACTCCCTTATCGGATACTGATTGACTTCCCGTGCTGGGCTATCCGAACTCAAGGCTATTATTGAGGGTTGTTAAGGGCAGACTTAGATAGGTAGGGACAGACTCTCTTACTTTCTTTCTCAGATGAAATTATTTATTTAAAGAAGTGTTCTTCAGCCAATACCGAGATCTGTGTTTGTAGCCTGAGTATGGTTAGTTTCAAGATCAAGAGAGGGCAGGGAAAACACCGGAGAGGCGAGGGGGACTATGAAAGCTATCAGGCAAGCTACGTATACAAAGCCAAAGAGGTAACCGGATCGTATTATAGGAGAAATGCCCCTATAGTTCTTTTTTGTCTAGAAAGAGATCCCTGAGATTAGAATAGTGGAATCTGTATTAGTTGACAGAGCCGGAGTTCGGTGCTATAGTTTCATCCCTTGTTGAATCCTAGTCTCCAGTAGATGAGATGAGAGCCGGAGTTATAGGAGAAGAATGAAGTTAATAATAGCCAGCTGCTTGTTTAAGTCAGTTACTAGACCATTTAGCTCCTGCCGCGCTTTAGCTCACTTTAGCTTGGAACTCGCTACCGTTTAACTCAACTCCTACCGCTTTTCAGCTCGCTGACGCTGAGGAAAAGGAATGGCTGCCCAACTCTTTCGATGAAGGGTGCATTATTCCACTTCTTCTATAATAGGTATGGGGGATCTCGTCGATATTGAGTCGACTATAAAAGAAACTACTTATCCTGCTTAACAGTCGTTGTGTATGGGAAATAGGGGTTCCCACCTATGCTTGGTTTGGAAAGGGGTGAATGGTCCCGGACGGGAAAAACCAAATAGAAAGAATAAAAGGTGGGTAGCTAGGTAAGCCACTTTCTCCGTAACTCATCGTACAAGATCTCTGGGAACGAAGGGTCTCGGCTCGACCTAGAGGACGAAGACAGAAGAAACAGTTCGCGGTAAGTATCTCGGGCTAAAGGAATCTATCTCCACAGTAGAAAGGTAAAAGTGCCCGTTCTAGTGTTGGCACAAGGGAAGGAACCAGATGGATGTGAGGCTCAAATGAATTCTAGGGACAGTTTCTTAGTGGAGATGAAGGTTAGTTTTCCCATTCATTATTGGAGTGTGAGAGCAGCCCTACCGCCATGAACAGCGCAAAGGGGTCTACTTTCTTTGTTTACTGGGCAGTAATAAGTGATAGAGTTGGCTTTGCAGCGAGGTGTGGTCCAAAGAGTAGAGTTCCATAAGCAGCAAGATATTCTTCCACTTCAAGTATAGAGTCAAGATCGGGTGAGTCAGCAACTTCATAAGTCTTGTGCCACGCCTAGGTATTATAGAGCTATTGGTAACTAACAGTGCCCTCAAGTAAGAAAGTTCTAATTTCACTTCAAGTAGGAAATCTAATAATAAGATGGAGCTCCGTATGTGTATGATAGATCTCAGTTACGACCCTAGTGCTCCACTTACCGCCAAGTCCCTAGGTTAATGAGTAAGTACTCTCCCAGTATATAATTGAACTACCGCGAACCCAACTCAGGTAAGAAGACACTCCTTCGCCATTCGGAGACAAAGAGCAAATGAATTCATAACTTCAAGTTCCGGTTGTCTCTATCTTATTCTTATAGGATAATAGTGAACAACTTAGTAGGCTGCAACTCAAACTGCAAGACAATCTGTTTCATCCGTGACACTTGTCTAGCCTAAACATTAGTAGTTGCTTTCACTTATTCACATTCGTCTGCTTGTCTGATTCTGCCTCGAACTCAACTGAACCCCCGGCTCTAACTCAATATTCTTTTTTCTACTCCCGAGACTACAGCTTATTCAGATCTCCTACTCCAGGGTACCAGCTCTATACTCAAACCATAGCCTCTTTTCTTCAATTCCATTAGTTAAGTGTTCAATTTCATTCTTTCTTTGGTTAGTTACCGGCTTCTATCTCAATACCCGGCTAAGGATTATGTTTCTTATCTTAATGTTACCCTATGGGTCTTATACTTACTTGTCTGCTTGTCTCTGACTTTCTTTTTCATAGAGCACAGAGCACATGGGTAGTGACATCTTTAGTAAGAGTAGCTAGATTCAATGATACAAGCAAATAAGCAACGAAAAAAGAAAGAACAAGTGCTAACAGAAGTGACGTAAGACCTTGAACGGAGTTGAGCGGATCTAGCGTTAGGTGAGTTCTTACAGTTCGCGCCCCAAGAGAATCAGAGGTTTGTGTTTCGGTGAAGTCATAATACTCGTTTCTTTTGGTTCGAAAGTAATGTCATCTATAAGTATAGAATCCCATTATTCATGGTCATGCTCACCCGGAAGAATTGCATCTCTCGAGCCCTTGTATAGAACATTGTCACAGGAGTGTCCGTCTTGTCTTCTCTCCTGTTACTTAAATCCATACTAACCTAGTCACGTCAATTCCACAATTGAAAAGATCATCTTTGGCTTCTTGATGCGATAACACTCTCACTGCTAAGCTGACTCTTCCTGCTGATACTGACTCAGCAGCTTACTCTATTACAGTTGGATCAGCTCTAACAGCTTACTTTCTAACCGGGGAACCGCTCCTGCCGCTAGTGTTCTGTATCCATTCCATAAATTTGTTTATAGTGAGGTTAAGCTATTCTGTTGATGGTGAGGTTACCTCGGAGTTCGCATACAAATCTACCGATGCTCTTATTTGGTTAGTTTAGTTTAGGATATCATTTTTGAAAAACACAGATGACTTCTAAAGCGACAATAGTATCACTCAGCCCTTGCTCCAAGAGATTGAATGGTACTGGACCTCTCCTCTATAATCCCAAGGCAAATAGAAAGTTTCCAAGTTTCAATTACAAATGTGACATCAAGATTGATATACCTCATTGGGGGTCTCGTATTTGATGAAGCAAGTTGTTGATCCAATTCCAAAATAGCACATTCTCCTTTGACACCCAATACGCTTTTCTCCTCGAGGAGGCTCTGGAAATCTTAGTGCACCTTTACTATAGCTTCGCAGTGACAACCTTGATCAAGATCACAAACAAGGGAATCCGTAGTTCTCTGCTTTCTAAGTCAATTATATAGCTATCTCCACATAAGAATAGAATCCAAATGTTGCAGTAATATGAAAGAAATTCTTAAGTGAAGTCCAATTGAGTAAAAAAACTCCATTACTCGACTAAAAGCGGATATGCGCTCTCTTTCGGATACCTTACTCTGTAACTTCCTGGCTTGACGGATCGAGAGTTATTTATGTAGACGAAGCCATGCTTGATTTGGACTATGATTATAGGAAGTTGTATACTCAATTCTATTGGATTTATAGGAAGTTGTACACTCAATTATATTGGATTGAGAGTTGGCTGTTGTGCTAATGCGAGTTCCTGAAGAGAAGCTCTTGTGCCTAACGTATGCGAAACGAACAAGTGCTAACGGTGCTAATGCGAGTGAAAGGGTCCGCGAAGAGAGAGTATTCCAAGGCGCCCTATTATGTGAGACTGAAGCTTGATAAGAAGGTACTAACAACTCGGAGTCGGACTTATGATCACTGATCCTGCGCAGGGTAATCTATCGCCTTTAGCTAGGCCCCGTTAGTGAAGTTGTAATTCCAAGTTTCCAGTTAAGGTATTGCTAGCAGCGACTCAATTCTTTGACTTACTTGCTCGATTCTAACTTGACCTATATGCCTTTTCTTCTAGATGTGCTAGCGTACTTAGTTCAACTCTTTCAGTTGGTCTTAATGGTCTCAAGCACATGGGTAGTGCTAAAGAATTCAATTAGAAATAAGGAACTCTACAAATACTATCAGACCTTCGCTCTAAACTCAGGCTTGCTCCACTGTTTCCTAGTCTGTCTCTACTTACGGATCCTAGGAATCCCCAACTACCTATACTTAGCTTTAAGTATGACTTTCCTGACTATTAGGCTGACTCTCCTGTCTCTATTTCTTATTAATAGCTGTTTAGCTCTTGTACTTGACTTATTGGTCTGTTGTACAGGGGTCACTATACTTTATCTGATAGCTGCCTAACAGGCTTACTAACCTATCTTTCATTCTTTTCCTACTGATACAGATCTTTACTGCCAAACGAACATAACTTCTTTTTCTTTTTGAGCTTGATTGTTAGGCTCACTTTACTGCCCCTATTAGTATGCAATGCGCCCCTCCCTTACCTTACTTCAGTCTACGGTTTGCTTTATCTCATTCTCCAACTTACTGACTATTGGGCTTAACTATACTACCCAATGGAATGGAACTGGTGCTTATTAGAATGAAACCAAACCAACAAAAGAAAGAGTTTCACTATAGAGTCAGGATACCATCGGATAGGAATAGAAAGAGGGCTACCATACAAATACTAATATACAAATATCGGAATGAAAACACTGCCAGCAAGAAGTCAACTGCTGTTCCCTAGCTCTCAAGTAGGAAAGTAATAATCCAAAAGCCATTCTTTATCTCCTCGATTTGGTTGGGGCTTACTCTCTTGGTTTATAAACCTCACTTTCCTGGCTATTGGCCTGTTACTTGCTCTTTTCATTCTCAAATGTCAGTATTCAATTACAATATGTTAATTTATATGATATTTGGGAGTAGTTCAAGGCCTTGGTGGTATGATCTAAGGCATCTACTAATAAGAATGGACCTGCTACTCGGAAATCGACCGGGGCATATGAAGCCCGCCCTGCTTATTACTTATCCTAGTAGAGGCACCTCAACCCTTTTTGATCTTACAAATAAGGAATCCCGCTAATTGCTATTAGCCTGGCATCCCTTCCGTATTACCGGACCCAGCTTCACTCTGACCTTCTTTGCCTTTAGTCCCACTGTACTCTCCTTTAGCCTGAGTTTCCCGGCTAATTGCTTTGATTTCTATCTTTGATTATTATATCATATTATTAAATGCACTATTCTGTTAACTTACGTAAGATTGATTCGTATGCTGCTCGGTTCAGTGCTATTCTCCCTTCACCAATAAGGAGAGATTTGTGTAAATGTTACTAAAGCATATAGCCTCTCGAACAGAGGAATAAGAATAAGAATCTTAGGGTGAACTAAAGAATAATAGACAGGATCCGCATACTCCAATTCATTTACTTAGTACCTTCCTTGCGGGCAACTCTCACTTTTTCGGGTGCCAATCAATAGGGGTGTTTCGACGTATCCGGATTGGATATTATAATGCCTATCCACCAAGTAACTACGAATCAAAGTAGGGCAGGGCAGTCTCATAGTTAGTGAAGTAAGGCTCCGGATCAGTAGTAAGGTAATTCCAGTATGGATTAGCAGACTTATCGACAGGGCAGTCAGAGTGATACCGAAGTGCAGACTAACAATAAGACATAGGATCCGTACACCGAGTTCAATCTATTAGGATAGTCGTAAATTCTTAGTTGCTTTTTGAATTCTCATAAGTCGTAGGTTGGTTCTCTCTTTTTTGCTTTACTTACGTTAGTGGCTTGATCAACTAGTATGGTTTTTCAGTCTCCTAAACAGGGCAGTCAAAGTCTGATAGCCCCGAGTTATGTTCTAGTAATTAGCACATCCCCTAGTTATCTTATAGTAATGAGCACGTCTATAATCAAGAGCTAAAGCAGTAATTAATCCTTCGGAGCAGTTCGTTGCTCGGTCGATTGGCCATATAAGTTCTTCTTATTACCAAGTGCTTTCTATACAATACTGTCCAAATAATAACATCCACGCCCATACGAGTAGATCTCGCCCAGTAGGAAGGAGTTAGAGAGTTCCGAGTTCGTTGCTTCAAAGCGGCATACCCGACTAAGGAAAGTCAACCTTTTAGCAGTATGCGTATTGATCAATTCAGAGAAGAAAGATGGCAAAAGAAGTGTGCAGGCGAAAGCTAAAGTAAGCTACCCTATATATCAAACCTTTATATGCATATGCCAGTGAACTGGAAGAGATAGTAGAGAAAGCCCTTCCAAACCAATAGAGAGAAAGTACAGATCTGGATTTCCTCCCGCCTCTGTTTTACTTGAGCACAACGGAACTGGCCGTTGAATAGCTTGCTCCTCTTGCGCAGGATCCTTCAAAGAGCAAGATTGAGCCCAAAGGTCAAAAGAAAGCTTCTACAGAAGTTAAGGCTTTCACTTTGACCGAGCGCATTAGATTAGTATTAGCAATAGGGTTTCTTCAGCCTTTACCGAGCACATCGTAGAATGAAGTAAACAAACTGAGCATCGCAGGCAGTTTTATATCCGAGGCGCTTAGCAGTTCTATAAAGAAAGGTGCGTTGAGCCTCCATATCAGGCTTAGCACTATACCTTTGATTCTTATGTTCCTCTTTTACACCTCAACCACCACCTAAGAGCCTGTGTTCCATTATTAGTATTGCAATCTTCACTATTGGACTGCCCTTACTGTCTCTTAAACTGAAGTGAGTAGTTCCTTGGCAAGTCAGAATGCTAAATGGTATCTCCGAGACTGAACTACTTACACAATAAGGAAAAAGAATTCTCTTTAGGATAGAACACCAGCCTTATTGCCTCATCCCTTGCTCCAACTCTCACTAGCCCCACTTTGATCTTTAGCTACTGGCTTTGGTTTTGACTTGTTATTTGATTATTCAATAAGTTATTATTCAATGAACTATTCAGTTACACCTATATTACGATAAAACATATTCGAATATTACGATAAAACATATTCTAATATCTGGGTGAAAAGAATAATGAAACTAAGTAAACAGAAGAACCAAAATAACAAACAGACAGGAATGCTAGTATATAGTTTCAGGTGGGAACTACCTACCGCACAACTTGTTGTTTGGTGGATCCGAATCAGCAGTCACAGAATTGAAGTTAGTAGCACGGGAACGAAAGCAAGGGACACATAGGTTGATAGCAAGGGGATAGAGATCCGGACCTGAGACAGTAAAGGAAGGCCAAAAGCAAGTAAAGACTGGTTTGGTTCCCCAATAGTAGAAGGCTTAGTTTGTGGGAGTTCAGTCAAGAAGTAGTAGGCTTTCAGCACCCGAACACAGGACTTGGCGGTAGGAGTTGAGTTAAACGTCAGCGAGCTAAAAGAGCGGCAGTCTTCCTTCCATCATCTGTGTTTGTAGTATACGCTTGGCTCTTTCGAAACTCAATCCTTAAGAAGATAGGGCTCTGGACTACTCCACTGGTGAAACAGCAAGAGCAGAGAAGAGAAATAACCTGGAAACACAGAATTCAAACAGTAAGGCAAGTCAACAAGCTACTACGATAGGCCAATACTCGGAAGGAAACTAAGTTGGAAGCAGTGCCCGAGTAAGCTGATGGAGTTGGAAGCTGTTCTGTTGACTAAACCCTGGGGCTATATAAGTATTCCGTATTTAAGTAAGCAGGTAGATAAGCAGAAGAATAAGTTGAAAGAGCAAGAGCGGAACGACGTTATCTGTCCTGTGTTCGTAACCTGTGTCCTTAAGTAATTGGTGTCCGAGTAACGCAAAGCAAGGAATTCATATAAATACGTTATCTAATGAGTTCTGACAAGTCCTGTCTTCGTAGATGTTTTCACGGGTCAGGTTTCTCATTCAGGAATTAATACAACGGGTCAGGTTTCTCATTCTATTGGGAACACATATGCTAGGGCTTCCTTTAGCTTTGATTCTGTTTTCTTGTATCGGTTTCTTTCAGGCATCTCTATTAGAAGCTAGTCTTTCCATTAGGGCTGCATTCCCATATTCAAGGCAAGGGGAAAGCTACATAAGAAAAGCATGCTTCGGAGAGTTTTGATTCAAGGCAGAAATGTAAAAGTAAAAGAACCCTCCCTTCCTGCAAGAAAAATCCATAAGGCTAGGCTATACCGCACGGGATTTGCATTCCCATATATCTCGACTCTCGCCTTCAACGGACAGCAGAGAGGGGCTTTTTGATTGAGGTAAAGATTAGACACTATTACTCTAGGTTAGAATTGCTTGCGGTAAGGTAAGCTAAGCATAGGATTTACCCGGGAATGCAACTGAAAACTATCAGAATGAACTACTACACCTGAGGACCCAAACGCATAAGTAAGCCTGCCACCATGCCCTTGAGCCCGCCCTTCCTATCCAATTAATATTCTTATACTAACTGAAACTCTCACTACCTTTACTTTGATTTTGAAACAGCTAATGAAAAGACTGCTATGCCTATTGGTCTATCCTAGATTACTTATATTATTTAATGAAATAAAGATCTCTAACCTTGCTTTACAAGCTATTGGTCTTACTATCCTGGCTTTTGTCCTGTAACTAGTGACTTGGATTTGCATACCCTTGTTTGAATTCTTCGACGACTAACTATGATAATGTAACTAGGGCATACGAGCCCGGCACTACTTGTTTTAGGCTATTGTTATTAAGAAGGAGGCTATGGGGTTGTGTTGGAGAGCACGCCGGTTTGGGTAGTGACTACTTGAATACTACGTTACTTAGCTTTGGGGAAACAATTCTTCTATCACTTATGAGAACCAATGATTCTATTACTTGGCTTTGGAACCAATGATTCTATTACTTGGCTTTGGAACCCATTCTGATATTGATATTACTAAAGACACCCACGAAGCGGTAACACGACATCTGAAATTAGGAACATATGACACACACCTACCCACGGGAGAAACAAACACATCTAGTAGAGTGGGCCGGTAACTCATTATTTAAGTGGAGCCGATCATTCACCCATGCTACGAAGGTCCCGGGGCATATAAAGTACCTCGGTAATTCATTGAAGGGCCGGGCAACGAGGTTAGGTCAACTGGTCTAGGGGTCGAGCAACAATAAATGTATGCAGGAAAACACACTCTTCGAGTAGGGTCACTCGGTCTTTGGGGAGCACAACTCAGTCTAAGAGGAAACAATTGACCGAACACCGGTACAAGAGATCCATCGTCAATGAAATAGTACTTGCGGGGTTGATACCACTTGTGGCTAAGCAAATCGAAGAAAATACGAATCAATCTTATATAAGTCAACTTAATAGTAATCTTATATAAGTCCCACTTAATAGTGAATTTCAGAAAGAAAAGATAGAATGCAAATTCTAAGAAGAAGAATTATGTTTACCTAACACCGGCACCACCTGCTCTCCAATGAAATGAAAAAGTGTTCCCGTTGCTACAAAAAGAGAATAGAAGTCCCCCTTTTTCGATCACATTTACCTAAGAAAATAGATTCAAATAGAATATGAGAAAACATAAGTAACCAGCCAGAAGTAACCAGAATCTGAAATAGAAGACAAAATGAGACCCATTAAAGAGAGAATTCAAGCATGGATAGTTAGAATGAGATCGAGAAAAGGAAGCCAAAGGGACGGGGGGCTTATTTGAAATACAGATATGAGATCAGTAGTAATACAGATATGAGATCAGTAGTGCCGGTCAGGAGTTTCGGAGTTAGATAAGGGATCGACATAGTGCAAGAAGGGAATGGGAATGTAGCTAACGAGCATAGGCCTGTGAACCGGGTAAACACCACTTAGGATCCGTATTAGTCCGCTTGTCACCGGTTCGATTCTTTTAGTTAGTAGTTACAGGCCAAAAGCAAGGATAGTTAGAATCAAAGTGAGCAGTGGTAGTGTTGGAGTTGGGAGTTACAGGCCAATAGGTGAAATACATATTTTTATGCCGGGGTGAAAGCCTGGGGTCCAAGTTCAATCTGATAGTCAAAAGAGGTGCACTAAAGTCCTAGAAGCAGTAAAGTAATATCGATAGGGTAAAATCAGAATCAAAGGCTAGGGTTGCAGAACGAGAGACAGGAAAGGTAGTCTTTTCGGGAGTAGTTGGTTTCCGAGTAGCTTGTTTCAATCTTGTTACCCAGGCAGTAATTCCTTATTCTAAGATCAAGTATGAGAAGCGCTGACTCAAGTCTGTTTTCCAGCAGGCTTTCAGCACCCGTTTTTAGCTCGCTACCGTTTAACTCGCTACCGCTTTTAACTCGCTGCCGTTTAGCTCAACTCCCGAAAGCATCTATTGTAATAGAAAGAGTGGAGCGGCCCTGCCGTTTAACTCAGGCTCCTACCGCGCCTAGATCGGCTTGGTCGTTAGTAGTTGCTTGGCGACTATTACTGGCTGCCGCGTAACATTAGGAGTTACTTGGCCGAGAAAGCCTTTCACTCCCGGTTGGTTACCAATCTCTCGAGCACCGAGTAAAACGGAAACTATCCACTCTTCTTTAGCAGTAGGGGCAGTCAAAAACTCCCGCTTCGATTGCTGCTTTAGTAGTAGCTCGGCAGATAAGAAAGAAGTTGGCAGAGATGAACAAGAGCAGAGGTGTTACCAACCAGTGCATCACAGGCTTAGACGGGTGAGTGGCAGACTACAGCTGGTGAGTATGGGGATTGAAGCTAGTGAGTGACAGGCTTGAGCCGGTGTTGCTCGTACTGCTGCTAGGTATTATCAGACTTATGCTATGTAGCTGGGGTCTCTGAGCTAGTATTGGTATGTAGCTCCTAAGACTTAAACGAGGTAGTTAAGGAATGAAACCGGGTAGTCAAACGGGGAGTAACAGGCTATCCGACCCAGGTCAAAGAACGAAACAAGGTAGTTAAAGACTAGGACAACAGCTGCTCGGCCTGATACTGGGTAGTTACAGACTAAAACCAAGGAGTGGCAGAATAGAGCTGGCAAGTGTAAGGATGAGACAGGGGAGTCAGAGAATGCAGCTCGGGTGTCTAAGCCTGAAACCGGTACTACTCGGAATACAGCTAACACCGATAAGAATTGCGGTAAGTCTGATTAAGAATTAGTCACATCCCATTTTTGTCACATTCATAAATTAGTCACATCCGAAATAAGTAGAAATTAGTCACATGTGGAATTCATAAATTAGTCACATCCGATGTCTATGAAATTAGTCACAGCTAAATCTAGGCTATCCCAACAAGTATAGTAGTAGAAATTAGGCACATCGGAGATTCAATGAATTCTTTGTTGCTTTGATCGCATAGAGGTCAAGAAGGAGGCCAGATTACTCACATATAGACATGCGCTCGACTCGCAAGTAAAGGTTATGAAGCAACGGACATCATTCTTGATCCACCTCGGGCTCCATTAATTCTATAGCTTACTTGATAACTGGAACTGTCCACTTTCACTCACACCCGGAGCTTACTTGATAACTGGAACTGTCCACTTTCACTAGTTTAGTTTAGGGCGAGCTCAATTCTTTTCTTTTTCACTCCCGGGGCCCGTTTTAGGCCAGTGGGTGGGCTTTAGGACTTGGACTGCTGGGTGTCACTCCTTTACTAAGATACAAACTTCACTCTTTCACTCCTAAGATAAGAATCAATCTTTCACTTCCCTCTTTTCTTTCCTCTTAGTCACACTCATTTTAGTCACAACTACCTTATATACTGATTTTAGTCACAACTGCTATATATACTTTAATTAGTCACAGCAGGAATCTCCTTATTTTAGTCACACCTGGATGAAACTCCTCTCTGCTAACTCAATTCGGCAACGATTAACTTCATTCGGCTCAGCTACCTGAGGCTCATCTCCCATACTTCTTTCTCTGGTTTCTTTCTGTAATTGGTCACTTTAGTCACATCTGCCTATGAAATTAGTAGAAATTAGTCACAGTAAGGGAGCTGACCAATCCAAGACTTAAAGCAAGGGCCGCTAGTATGGGTCTCTAACAAGGTAGCTAAGGCTGAAAGCAAGGGTAGCGAGACTGAGAGCAGGGAGTCAAAGACTTAAATCAGTGCTTACCGAGCCTCCACTCGCTTACTTTCAGACTCAAACCACTAAATCAAAGAATGAACCTAAGCTAGCAAGGGATAGGATGGAACTGGTGCTGGGCAGACTGGAAGCACTAACTCTAAGACTCCAACCCATGCTTCCAAGACTGATACATGCCCCCGACAGACTCAAACGACTCCTACTCAGAACCAAACATCCAACTAACAGACTGATACTGGATCCGATCAGCCTGAAACAAGTACCAACCAGCCCGATACCAGGTCAGGTCACTACAGAGGAATGGAATGGAATGAGTTGACAGAGTTTAGGTCGGAAAGGGGAGTGCGGATAGACAAGTCCTGTGTTCGGCAACCAGTGCTACTAAGTCCGATGCTAGAATTTCACCAGTGAACCAAGTCTTGTGTTCGGGAACCAGCAAGTAAGGGATAGGTAGGAAGGAGTTACAGAGTTGAACTAGTATGTATGAGAATTGAGCTAAGGAGTAACAGACTGATCGGGTAGGCTCAGATTGAAGCTAAGGCGTTACAAGCTGTAGCTAAGGAGTGAGAGAATGAAGCTAATCGGGGAAAGACTTAAAGCAGTGCCGGCAAGAACCAAACAGTGCACTATCAGACTCAACCAAGGGCTGCTGGGACTGCTGCTTAGGTGTTTGAGACTTGAACCGGTGTCACTGAGACTGAAGCGAGGTATGCTCGGGCTGATACTGGGCATAGGCAGACTTAACCAAGGAATAGGCAGACTTAAACCAGGTAGTGGCAGGCTTCAACTGGTTAGTTACAGCCCAAAATCCCGTGTTTCCTCAACTTTTCATGAAATTGGGGTTCTCTATTAGCGAAAACAGGGTTGCTACCTAAAAACACGGTAAAACGTGAACTTTTGATTCCTTTTGATCGGTCCAGGAAGGAGATGGCCTTCGCTATCAAAAAAGACGGTAAAACGCAAAAAGAGAATTCCCAATGGGTGATCCAGGAAGGAAAACAGGGTTGCTACCTTTTTGACCGGGAAAACGCAAGAGGATCTGGTCTTGCTCATATACGGCTACAATTCCATACTCCCCGCTTCTGCTCGACTTCCTACTCCGGGTAGTCCTGCTTACTTAACTGCATCAGAGGCTAGATCCGGAGCTGGCTTAGTCAACGGTGGGAAGAAGAGGAGGTTGTTTCAAAAGAGACTGTTCGAGTGATAAAGTGAGAAAAACAATCCAATCATAAATCACAAATAAAGTGAAAGACTACTTATATTTCTCATGTACCAACACAGTAGCACTGCACTGCCGCTACACATTAGGAGTTACTTGGTGACTGAGCCAGGTACATTAGAATACAACCACTGCTTCCAAGCCTGATATTGGCGCTACTGAGACTTCAACCTAAACTTCCAAGCCTGCTACTGGTGCTATTGGTACTCGGAATGGAGTTGATCGGTGGAAGACTGATACCGGGTAGACTCGGACTGAAATAAGTACAACTAAGACCTCCAACCGATGCATCTAAGCCTGAAACAAGGCATAGGCAGACCTCACGACGGGACTAAGACGAGGGAGTTACAGGCTATAGCTACTAACAAACAGAGCCAGTGAACCAAAGACAAGACTTCAACTAGCGCTTCCAAGGCTTCAACTCGTGGGTATAAGGCTCCAACTGTAGCTGCTCAGCCTGATACTGGTGTTGCTAAGCCTTCCACTGGTGCTTCCTAGGCTGATACCACTGCTGCTGGTGCTATGTAGCTCGGGTATCTAACCACTGCGACTAAGCCTTGGTATGGAGCTCCCTAAGATCAGATTGAAACAAGTAAGCCTATGACCAGAACTCCTCATATAGTACTCAGAATGCAACTAACCCCGAGCAGGCTTCAACCCATAAGTGACAGGGCCAAGCAAGTACCACTGAGACGGATACCACCGCTACCGAGGCTACAGCTACTAACTACAGGACTAAGACAACTGCTAGCAATCCTTCCACTAGTGCATCTAAGGCTTCACTCAGTACTGCTCGGAATGGAGCTGGTGTCACTCAGGCTTGAACCGGTACTGGGCAGCCTGATGCTGCTAACAAGGTGCTCGGACTGACACCCCCGCTAACAAGACCTCAACTACCAGGTCAAAGAATGGAGCTGCTAAGTGATAGAACGAAAGCAAGGGTAGTTAGAGATTTGACCCAGTGCTTCTCAGACTGATACTAAGGGTGGGCAGACTGATCTGTAGGTGTTACAGACTTAACCCAATACCGACCGAGCAGGTTCCAACCAGCGCTCCTCAGCCTGCAGCTATTGTTACTAAGACTCCAACCCACACCGAGCAGAATGGAAGTAGTGCATCCAAGGCTTAAAGCGGGGGTGGGCAGATCGATACTACTTCTAGGCAGACTTAAGCTACTCCTACACAGAACCAAACCAGTGTCACTCAGAATTGAGAGCTAGTCAATCCAAGAAGGGAGCTAACTAAACTCAGACTGACACCTATGAGTCTCAGCCTTCAATCGATATCACTGAGAATGGAGCTAAGCAGTCAAAGAACGAAACAAGCGTTAGTAAGCCTATAAGTAGTAACAACAAGACTTCAACCGGTACTAACAAGACTGACAGTAGTGCTAGCAAGACTGATACATGCCCCCGACAGACTCAAACGACTCCTACTCAGCCTGACAGTAAGGGTAGCTATTCTCGGACTGATGCCATGGAATTAGAGGCTGCTGCTGGGTATTATCAGACTGAAACCAGTGCTACTGCCAACAGGACTAAGACCGGGTAGCCAAAGAGCGGAGCTGCTAAGGGATAGAATGGAGAGCTAGTGAAACTCAGAATAAGAATGCAACCGGTGAGTCACAGAATTGAGCTGACCAATCCAAGGCTTAAGCCGGCAACAACCAGACTGATGCCAGGTAGTTTAAGAATGCAACCGGTATGTACGAGAATTGAGCTAGTCAGTATCAGGATGAAACCAGTGAGTCTCAGAATTAGTCACATCCCATTTTAGTCACAACTCCTATATATACTTTTATTAGTCACAGTGAAATTAGTCACATCCGAAATAAGTAGAAATTAGTCACATGTGGAATTCATAAATTAGTCACAGTGAAATTAGTCACATGTGGAAATTAGTCACATGTGGAAATTAGTCACACTCATAAATTAGTCACAACTCCTATATATACTTAAATTAGTCACATCAATTAGTCACACTTAAATTAGTCACAACAAGAATAAGTAGAAATTAGTCACAACAAGAATAAGTAGAAATTAGTCACAGCCTGAAACCGGATAGACTCAGAATCGAACCACTGAGGGCTCGCTACCGCTATTAGCTCACTGACGCGACACATTAGTAGTGTCTTGTCTATCCGTGCCTTGGTGGCTATAACCAGTGCTGCCCGGACTGCAGCTGCTAAGGGATAGAACGAAACAAGGGAAGGGAGTATGGGACTGATGTCTAGTTGCTAGGTATGTGTATGTTGCTGCTAAGCCTGCTGCTCTGTAGGTAGCTAGGGTATCAATTGAGCTAGTATGGGAAGGGTAGCTAGTGTGGGTATTGATTCTCTGATGAGCTAGTATGGGTATGCAGCCTAGAGAGTTAGAATCAAACCGGTGAATCCAATACTATAACTACTAACTCACAGAACCAAACCGGTCAATCACAGAATGCAACCCGTACCACCGAGAATGAGGCTAAGGAGTGGCAGACTGATGCCGGGTAGGCTTAGGCTCGGAATGAAGCTTAGCAACCCTATTTATCCTTACCTTTGCCTTTCATATCTTGACCACACGGTAAGGCGCAGCACCGAACTCGCTCGAAGGATCTATGAAAAAAACGTCCCACTACTAATTCCTACCCCCAAAAGCAAGTAAAGATAAGGCGCGGTAGTTCCGACGTCTCACTTGGAAAGTATACGCATTGGCTTTACTGCGAATCCTTTGGTTAAAGAGGCAAACTATGCCCTTAGTTTCATACCAATTTCCAGGAGCGAATTGAAAACACCCTTTCTTCTGCCCTCGCCACTTCTTTCGCTGACCCCGAACACTGGACTTGCTTTTTCACTCCATTAGTGCTTCCTTGAAAGTACTGGCAAAGATGTCATTTACAAGTTCAGAACAAAGATGAGAAACTGGAATACCGATCCCCTTATATACAAGTGAACAGGACAGAGCAATAGGCATAGGAGAAGAATGATGGTATCAACCCATCGAGGAGGAGTGGGAATCATTCCGGTATCAACCTATCGAACAGGAGTGGTTAGTTTACAGAGGAGAGTGAGACTCATATAGGAGCTAGAGAAGAGACAGTATTAGTTGCAAGAGTTGAGCTCGGGGACTTATTTTATTATAGGTGTCGGGTTTACAAGGGAAGCAGTTAGGTAACAACATTCTTTACCTGGTGCTCAATAAGAGAGCTATGAAATTGTGGATTAGCCTTAGTTAGATGAGCCGGAACTAAGTATATAGTCAAAGTGGAGTCCTGTGCCACTTATATATCTGCTCCTAAGTCAACTAATTCTATTTTCCCTCCCTCCTCTCATTGGGCTTCTTCTACAACTACTGGGTTGAGTTCTGGTGCTCACTACCCGAGTCCTATAATGCCCTACCTACATAATACCAATAATACTATGAGCTATAATGCCCTACATCATACTAATACTACTGTACTAGTGAGAATCTTGTTAGCAGCCCCACGCGAGAATTCTGATATGGTAGGGTAGGCCTTACTTCTTAGTTGGATTCTTTATCTCAAGTTGGATCATAGGGTGTACTGTTGTTGTCTTAGAAGCAGTAGTGGATTTCTTTTACCGCTTAGTTTCATCCTTCCCTTATGCGGGGACTCATTCTTGATTCGGAGTTTCACTCTTTACCACCTTAGCGGATTCCGATCTATGAGAGGCTGGGCCCATGCTACTCCTATTGGAAATTCCTTATTGGATTTGATTGTACCTTCCGTTGGGGGCTTAGTCTTCTACTTGCTTCTTTCAGTCGAATAAGAAGAATAGGATAAGTCAAAACTAACATAAGTATGAGAATTACCTAGATCAGAACCAGAACCCCTATTAGGACTAAGATTATTATACCAATGAGTGAAATCCTACCTTCTTGCTTATTAGTCTGCCCATTATTCTTCTTATACCACTGAGTGAATTCTCTTTGACTTGCCTACTTTACTTGCCAGTGGAGCTCCGTGCCTTTGTCCGCTTGCCCATTCTTTGACTACTGAGTTGACTTCTTAGCCCTTATGCCCTTCTATCAGGATTGCATTCTTATCGGTGCCGCTCTTTAGCTCGCTGACGCCCAGTACAAAGGACTTGGTTATAACGAGCCAATTCTATCAAGTAGGAAAGTAAGCCTAACAGTCGAACTACAGAATATAAGTAATAAGTGGGAAGCTGGCTAATAGGCAAGAAAGACCCCAGGAGAGCAGTCCTGTTAGCAGAAATTATAGGTTTCAAGCGAGTCAAGTCAGAATAGGTGCTATGGGAGGCAGCTTGGGGTTTTCTGTAGTTAAAGAAAGCAAGTGTGGCAGAGCAGACTCGTAGGCAGTGAAGCGAGGTTCTAGGTAAGTAAAGCAAGGTTCGAGATCAGCAGTTACGGAATGAGCTAAAGAGCACTTAGGCTGTCAGGCATTAGTGGAAGAATGAAGTGTGGGGGAGCTATACTTAGCTCGCGGGGAGAGCACGATAGGCTTTAAGGCTAGGGTTTCGGTATTGCCTTTGCTAGTTCCATTCTGAAACTACTTATAGACATTCTGTATGTGTCCGCAAGGGCTTAAGGCTGTTACTCACTAGCTGCCCCCGAGGTGAAAGCCTGTAACTACTAAGTGGAATTCTTATGCCTACCTTCGAGCACCCGACTCCGGAGTGAAGACTGTTACTGCTTAGCTCCATTCTTCGACTCCTGGGTTCAGCTATGATCCTAGTGCTGGATGCGGCATAGTGGTAAGTTAGTTAAGAGTTAAGACTGGTTGTCAGTGGTTGAATAATAAGTAGGAGTCGTTTTAGTCTGATACTGATTAGCTGCATTCTCATACATACTGGTTTATAAGCCTGCAACTCCATTGGTTCAGTCTGCCACTCCCTAGTTTGGTTCTATGATTGGTTAGGATTCCATCACTGGTAAAAAGCAAGGCTAGAAAAAGATTGCCTAAATTGAAGCAAAGGAGTGATCCCCGCTACGAATGAGATGTCGTACACGCAAAAGCTCTTTCCGTTTTGCAGGCGCATAATCCGCGCGAGCTCTTTGACTTTGAAGTTTGTTTCGTTGGGGGAAGAGATGTAATTGAGGTTAAGGGTTGGAGGCACTTATGGGCTTAAGGGGAGTTCAGTTACACCGAAGCGAATGAAATACAGTCATAAAGAATTCTATTAACTTCAATATTTACAGAGATATAAGCCTAGGAGCAATAGACTAACTAATAAAGAGGTAGGTGGCATCATCTGTAACAAAGTAAGCGCAACTATATTACTTATGATTACTTATGCGCATGTACTGTTTGAGTTTCACTTCTCAAGTAAGTATCGTTTTCGGGCTTTGAAGTGAGGTCGAGGTCTACTTTAAGTATCTACTCCTTCTGTTCTTGGCGCTAGACCTTAGTAATCCTATATGGATGCATCCACTTGACTTTAGAGCACCATATCCATATATGAGTAACAACGACCACTCCGTTTGAATTGAAGAATAGAGTTTCTTCGGCGCTCCCGGGGATATAGAATGGGTTGTTAAAGTGGAAGTTGAAACAGAATCATTAGCCGGAGAAAAAGGGGTCAAGCCGGAATCGCAGACAGGAGTCACGGGGCAGTAAGCAAGACTTAGGGTAAGGAAGGTGAGCCTTAGAGTTTGTAGTTGTAGTTGTTGTTTGCAAGGCTTTCAGCACCTTATGGCAGTGTTTAAGTCCGAGTTTGTTTCGAAAGTCAGAGTTGCTATTTGGATTCTTATTCACTTGTTTCATTTAGATAGAGTGGATTACCTTGTTTCATTGCCTGGCACTGCTTTATCTCAATCCATATCTCCTCCCTGTTAGTCTGCCTCCTTACGCTCTTATTCAAATCTTATATCTCTGGTTCCGAGGCTTTCTTGACTATGGTTTAGTCCTTACTGCTCTACCGACAAGCTATCTCTCTTGCCCCTAACTCTGACTTGCCCGGTGAACTCTTTCTTATGTTACGCTACTAGAGAGGCTAGTGCTTATAAGACTGAACTTACTGGCAAACAGTCCTTCCCTATCCGAAGGCAGCTGACGCTTCCCTGACTTTCTCCCGTAGGTCTTGGCTAATGTTCGTCTTTAGTTCATTTTAGTAGACTCACAAAGGCTTCTCTGTCTACCCTTATGTCTTTTCCTAGGCTAGGATTATGATCCCGAGCGGAGTTCGGCTGTGCTAGCTGGTTAGACAGTAGCTGCTCATACTGCCCTTCTCTTGACTACACGAACTGAGAGCGAACGACGTACTGCAATGAAATGGAAGCTAACAAAAGACAGCACGCACCGTTAGGATCCCATTCTTAAGAGCAGCAATCAGAGCAGCAATCGAGCTCAAGGGACTATTTACTGCTGTGCAGACACGAACGGGGAAGAGAAAGAATGACACTAATTCTAGGGTCACTGCCTTTCTTTGTTTGAGCTAATAGCATTGGATACTTGAGCTAATAGCATTGGATGCTAGACAAGATATTCCAAATGCAATGTGCCCAAGCTGCAAGATCAAGTTGGAGTGCCAAGCCAGTCTTCTATTAATCTTTGTGGAATATCCTAAACAAATACGAGTTTGCATCTTGAGAGTTCTCTTACATCCCATCCACCATATCGTCTTTATCTGGGCCCGGTAAATTGATTGCTGTCCTGTTGTTCCATTGCAACCATATCAGTGTAGCAGTAGAAAAGAGCTCAATTGATTCTCCAAACGATCGAGAAAGAATGAAAAGAGTTCTTATTCTTTACGGCTCTGTGTATTCACTGGGGTAGTAACTAGCTCTTTCTTATTCGATAGAACTAAGTATCAAAAGTCCCGTCCACCACTTCATTAAGAGAGCCACTGGGAAAAAGGATAACGCGCAGGTAGTATGCTCCTCGAAACGGTCTTTCTCTTAGGGCTACAGCTACAAGATGGGTTTCGGGACCTGAAGTCATTGCTTTAAGTGCTAAGCCCAGCTAGCTCAATTCCAGCCCTTCACCGTTCTCGTATGCACATGGTGTAGCTTTCTTGTCAAGATCATGAGTCTGGCATGTTGGAGTATTCCATGGGTATTTATTATGTGGACTACTTCCAATTATGTATACTACTGAAAAGGTTGGTAACAGTGCTCAGCTCACCCTGTATTATTTTCCCGGAAAGCTGCTCGGTTGTTACAACCGGCTCGGGAGAGTATGGCTCTATCTTAGTTCCTGCCCCTGTAACTAGAAAAGGAATCCAAAAAAGACTCGTTATTTCTAGGGCAATGGCAATCCCTCAGGAATAGGGTTAGAGGTCTCAAATAGTAAGAGTGCTTTCCTTTGATTGTAAGAAAACAGAATAGGAGTTTTATTCCATTCATTTTCATGCGAGTTACCTTGCTGCAGACAGTTGCGCAGCCTTCCCTGCGAGATCCCTGGAATGTGGGGTGGGTCGGTTCTTTCCTGCCAGCCTGTTTGAGCACTAAGTTGATTATTAGGCATAGCACGTAAAAGAAAGCATATTACTATAGACTATTCACTCAAAACTAAAGGGTACTACAATTTGAGGGGCAACTACTCTTTAGGCATAGGCAACTCTGACTACTTATCCATATCTATAGGAAATGACTCCTAAAACGGCTGAAACCAGATCTTTATAGGTCAATTTATTGCACTAGCTAGCTTGACTCAAATCCCTACTCTGTTATCAGGGACTTCCTTAACTCATCTCATTTTCTCTCACTAGCCTTTCTTTTGCCCGATAACCTTCTATCCCCGAAATGGTGCTTCCCTTTTTTGGACCTCTTCAGACTCAAAGAGCATTAAATGGCTGAAAACGACAGCTCAAACCGACAACCGTAAGGAAGGAACCCAGCCCAGCCGGACAAAAGACACTTGGTTGCCTAAGATCGATCCCGCTGATTCCTTGAAAAACTCATGCTTTCCAGGGAAATAATCCCTTACCGTTTGACGGCTTCCTTACCAAAACCTTGGAATATAGCCTGCCTGATCCATAGCCCCTTGACTTAGATCCTTATCCTTAGGAATAGAAGGTAGAGATTGCTTGGAACCTATAACACATGGCACCCCAGCCCCTAGCCCTTTCTTCTGATGTCTTGAAAGAAGCGGATTCGTACTAGCTCACTTGCTTGAAAATACTGGTTCTCACTTGCTTTCACTCGATATAAGAATGGAAACGGGACTGATGGATTAGCTTCAAGGAAAGAACTCTCTAATTGTAACTGGTCTGCAAACAATTCCTTCCTCCATGTGACTAGACGCTTCTTCCAAAAAGAAAGCGGAATTAATAAGAAAGCAGATATAGAAACACCCCTTGCCACACGCTCTAACCGGGCAAGCAAGACCACTTTTGACCTATGAAACGGAACGAGCCCTACTTACTGTAAGACCTAAGCACGGATCGAGTTGCGCAAGAAGAAATGCACTCATTATGCTCTTTCTGGTCACGAAATCATCGATCGACCTCCCTCGTTCACATAGCTTTCAAAAAGCATCCCGGAGCGAGCGCCACGCCCCCTATGGGTTTTCTTGCTGAGCTGAGTCAAGCTCTCCATTTTGTATATCCAAATTCCCACGCATTTCGAATGTAGGTTATTGGATTTGGTTTTCCTCGTCTAACTGACCAATCACACATATGTACAACATTACAATAGATTACTCAATTGATCTCGGTGTTCTCATTCCACGCTATGTAAAAAAAGAAAAGTCAATGAGGGGGGCCCCTAATGATATGCAAAAATGGGGTCTTTAAAACGAAGAAGTTTAGGCTCGAGTGGTTCTTTGATTGCTATTACACAGATGACGGGAGAGTGGCCAAGCACGGGCTCTATTCCCGTATATCCATACCACAACGAGAAGAGAAGGGAGAGTGAACACTAATGATCGAAACATCTCTTTCAGTGCCTGGTCAATAATGAAAGAATAGGAGCGGACCTACGTCTAGAATAGAATCCAATCCCTACTAAGTCGATGGTCAAGGTATAGTTACTTGTGTTCACTTTTTGACTAAGGAAAATGACATAACATACCAACTTTCATCATTTCCGGAATGTATGTTCTCAATTGAACTCTTTTCCTTTTGAAGTGGTTGGAACTCAACACTTACCAAAATCTGTGCTCTCGCCTAGCTCTGAACGAGGAGAAGCGGGCACGTTATGAAAGAAAGGAATTAGCATGGCCACACATCCAATACATTTCGAGATCATAGTACTGTAGGCTACGAAGCAAATCTATCTAAATTAGGTCTCAGATCGGGGGCACGGAAAGGAGGAAAATGGTGATACCAAAGCTTTTTGAAAGAGAAGATGCGCCATAGGTTTATTCCCGCTTCGCTTGAAAGGGTAGGTAGGTTAGGAGAGAAAAACCATCTTTAGTGGTTCGTAGGTGCGGGAGCTATCGCTATCATTGCATTCCCAAGCACTACCATTGCCAGGTCCATCCATATAAAGCAGTCAATCTACTAGCTGCAGAGGCTACAGATGGATCTCTTTATCTACTACCATAAGCGGGAACAGTTGCTCTGGTATCGAGTGTTGTGAGGGCTTTCATTTGTGCGGTAAGGGAAGTTTCCGTTATATCACTATGAATCTCTTTCTTTGTCTAAGCTAAAACCACTTTGGAATCAATTCGGTACGCTAGGAAGTCAACCGATCTGAACTTTCATCATAGCCTTTGCTTTACCCGAAGAGAGCTCCAACCGAGATTATAGACGCTAACAACAATAATTGGGGCAGTCCCCGGTGTCATTCATCTTCAGATCCAAGCAAGCATGGGATTCATTGGCATCTTATTCGCGCGGTTCCCTATTGGAGAAAGTACTAGAGGCCTTTCACGACAGTCCACTTTCGAAACTGCTAATGCCACATCTCTCGACGATAAGGAATACAGGAAAGAAGAGTTCATATTCCCAGGTAACTGACCACTTATCCTAGTCCGGCCTACAAGACCGCTTATGCCGAATCAATTGACTTTGACTAGAAATGCAATAAGTAAGCAAGGAAAGCTTGAAAGCATATTCTCACAGCTAGGCTACCACTTTCTATCAGGTTCCTAGCACAAGAAAGCTAAGGCAAGGAAAAGATCAAGGAATACCTTCCAGTTAAGAAAGAGGTGACTAAAACCACCTATTATGGAGTATTGAGTTACCTCACCACTGAACTAACCAACTCGAGAGCTAAGAAGAAAGTTCGAAATGGGAGAATATCACGGCTCTTACACTCACTCGTCCACTGCTGAAATGGGAGAATCTCACGGCTCTTACACTCACTCGTCCACTGCTGCTAACCAAGCTACAGTAATGTACTTATTCTTCATTTCCGGACATTGCCAGTATTCATATAAGAGGCATACCACTTGTATTCATATAAGAGGCATACCACTTGCTCTCTCCCCTCGGTGATGGAACTCGCCTAAGGGGCGTAGCGATCTTAGACTTCTATTTCGATATGATGATAGCAGCAAACCAAAAGTCAATAGAACAAGATTCGAAAGCATTGCGTAGGCTCATCCGGCAGGAAGGAGTAGTCGCGAGGTTTGATGTAATTGACGACCTATTATCGGTCGCCTTAAGCCTTACATACTTGGCACGTAACGATAAGGGTAGAGCTGAATACCAACCGAACCAGACAATTGTATCCCTGTAAGCAAGAAAGAAATAGATTAGTATTCCCTAGACTCTACATGAATTGCTTGAACCCGAAGGATCCTAACTCATATAGATAAGATGGAGCTAACTAAGCACAGAATGGAGCTAAGTAAACTAAGAATAGAGCTCAGGAGTCTCTAACTCGCTACCGCTATTAGCTCACTGACGCTTTGAACTCAACTCCTGACGCCGAAGGCATATATTGTAATAACTTTGTTATGACTGTTTATTGGCTACCGCCCAACGTCTTACGCCGCCTAAACTCACTGCCGCGGAACATTAGCAGTTCCTTGGCGGTCATTAGTAGTTGTTTGTCTAGTAGTGTCAATAACTCCTGCCGCGCAACACAGACAAAGGAATTGTTATAACTTAGTTATAACTACTTATTGCTGGCTGCCGCGCTACGTTAGCAGTAGCTTGGCCGTTGCTTGGCCCGTTGCTTGGCGGTCATTAGTAGTGTCTTGGTGCCTGAAGCAGCACACTACTTATTACTTGTCTCGCACTGAAACTACTGAACTCAAATATTCAAACACGCACCACGGCTACAGTAGTACTTGACATAGATATCAGTCTCATACTACTAGCTATAGCTTTGAGAACCTAACTTGTCATTCTTAGGCCTCTGTTCCTCACATTATGACTTATGAGTGGGAGTCCTATGCCCTTAACCACAAGCCTGCCACTACAGCCTTACCCATTTAAGAGTTTGAGCTCGACACTACTTCTTTGAATTCTTATTAGTGAGTTTTTTGACCCCTAGTTACTTATTTCATTTGGATTGAGAATATCTATGCATGGGTCCGGTCCCTAGTATGATGTATGGATACTTTACTTATTTGCCAGCCTTATTGGTTTGTTCAAACATTTCTGAAAGTTTTATGGAAATTGTAGTTAAGCCCTGTATGCCTTAATTCGATCCCCGGTATAAATAGTGTAATTACCTGCTCGAAGCTATAGCCCTGTTAGCGGTAGTTAAGGTCTGATCGGTGCCAGTCCCATTCTGTTTTTTTGTCAGAGGAGTAATAAGAGGAAACCGGTACTTCACACCCAAACTACTGATCTCAATGAAAAGAGAATAACGATTGTAAGTCCCACTCTTTTACTTACCTATTTCATTCTTTCTGGTAGTAGTTCTACTCTAATACCTATATACTTCTCGGTTTGATTTCCACTTTCCAGTATTAGTACCGATCCCATGAGAGACCAGTAGGCCAATTAAGAGTTGTGATTCCCCCATAGAGCGAGGTTGTTTCCTATGTTCCAGATTGATTCTTTGTACAACTTCTGAGTGAGTCGATCCCTCTGATCCGATGTCCATTCTTAGACTATCTGCTGATGTGTCCATTCTCCCTAGTTAATTAAGGTGCCTATTCCTATACTACTAATGGGAATTGTCATTGTTTATTTGTACTATGGGCAAAACACACGGCCGCTCAAAGACAGAAGAGGTTATAACAAGTACAAAGAAAGCGGATTATGTGTTTTTGTCTTATAGTTAGTAAAAGCAGGAGAAAAACGGGGGGTTTCGGTTTTCAAGCAAAGCTCTAAGGCATTAGTGAAAGGCTCATAGGCAGTGAAGGCAGGCTTGAAGCAAGGGGAGGTAGGTCGATCAGCAGTCAAGTAAGATGAATTAATGTTCCCCCCGGAAAGCGAGACTAATAGGCAGTGGAACGGGGCTTGAAGTAAAGCGAGTAAGGTTTCAAGCAAGGACAGTAAGCCTCTTCTCTTGGGGACAGTTCCCAGTTAGAGTCAGAATACATAGAATCACACCGGGGAAGGACAGACTGTAAGGCAAGAGTAGCGGAGTCGAACTCAAGTATAGTAATAAGGGATGTATTGGATAGGAGGGGCAAGGGAAGCAGTTAGAATAGAAATAGGTAATCGAATTGCTTCTATAGTTAGAGCAGAGCCAGTAGTGGATTCCAAGTCCATCCCAAAACTCAAACATAGAATAGGCTTACAACTTGACTCGCTTCTTACGTCAATGGAACTTTCCACTTCTTTAAGCATCTACCAGACTATCCACTTGACTTGCCAATTTCGTTAGCTAGTTCTTTAGCGTGTAAGGAGTGAAGCATGAATTGAGGTTTTTGCATCTAGGGTAGGAGTCGACCAAATCAGAATTAAGCGCAGTGAACCTAGGAGCTGCGCAAGGATATTAGGCTCAAACGCATTTAAAGGACAGAGCATAGGACAGAAGAAAGAGGCGAAGGCATCTGCTCAAGTAACTGTTAGCACAACTCACGAGACTTCTATTTTCGAAGCTTGTTCCCCGAGAGCTTATAGTGCACCTATCTATTCTAGAAAGAACTCACCTATAACATAGAAAGAACGAACCTAACTAACGCCCGAACACCTCTTCCTTTAGACTCAACCCAGTAGAAGTAGAACAAACAACGGCAAAGCATTAAAAGAGTAAACAAGTCATAAATAGAGTTTTTCAAGCTAAAGAGAAGCCGTAAAGTCAACAGTGAGTTTCAGAGGAATGGGGCTATAATCAATTCAGATTTATGCGTTATGTGCAGTGTTAGCTTACTGTGCTGTGCTTCTAGAATCGTGTGTGTGTGTGCACTATTCTATATATAGTCAATAAGCTACTCCGGGTGTGCTATAGTCAATAAGCTACTCCGGGTGTGCCTATCCTCTATTCAGTAGAGAACAAGAGCAACGGTGTAAGCAACCCGCTAAGCGCTAAGAGAGTTTGCCGGCAAAGTATCCATCTTTTTTCACTGTTCCCTCCATTCTCTTATTATCTCATAGTTTCAGTATAGTTTCAGAGTTAGCATTCTCTTATATTCTTCTTTTCTTTTAGAAGTTTAAGAGTTAGCATTCTCTTATATTCTTTATAGTTTAGAGTTAGCATAAGCATTCTCTTATTCTCTCATTGTTTAGAGTTAGGTAGAGCCAGCAGTAGCAGTAATAAGTGTTTAGTTACTAGATTCTATATGAGTCACGCTAGATATTGGTCATGCTAGATTCAATGATTTCTTTCGAGTGGAGGGGCAAGTTAGCTCACTTTTCTCTTGGGGCGCACCAGACAATAAGTTTCGTTACCAACCCTTACCTTACCTCACAGAACCGCGAAAACGGATAGTTCGGGATGCGTCGGGTTACTCTCAGAGCTTGCTCTTGCGCAGGTTTGAGTATGGTTTCAAATATACTTGACTAGTTTTTCATCATCAATCTCATGCTCATCTCTATTCTCTACTGCCCACTCAACTCGAGAATCCGCCGATGCAGGATCTTTATAGTTCTAATCAAACTAATGCTCATCTCTATCACTCCAATTGTTGGATGATTCGAAAGGTACGTCCGAGTTTTCTTCTTAGCAGATGGGGATCGAAGATCTAACTATGAGTTATGATGATGATAGTTTCTTTTAAAGTTCAATGACTTTGATGAAACTCCTCATTAGCAAAGATTCGATTTCCGCTAAGGATTCTCTATAGCAGAAGAGGCTTCTATCCGAATCATCTTTCTCAAACCAAACCTTAATCCGTTAGGTCAATATACGCTGGAGGCTCTCATTATTCATTTACTAGGTTCGGTGTTCCACTGTGTACGTGACTTACCAGTAGTGAGGGTGTCTACTTTGATCGAACAGCATTCTTATACTCTACAGTCAGAGTTCAAGCAGGAATCAATAAAGCTTTAGTTAAGCATTCCGTGAAGTTCTCTTTCGATAAGTTACTAGGAAAAATGATGCTATTTAGTTTGGGTTGGTTGAGTTCTTGCTCGACCGCGGATTATGATTCAAAGTTCAGCAAGCTATACATCATAGGTTCTAACTAAGTTCAGCAAGCTATACATCATAGGTTCCAACTAAGAGTTAAGTTATATACTCTACAAATGTAACGCTATGTGCAAGTGTCCTTACTATTCGACTCAATCTTCCCATGTTTTACAAGCCGTTAGATTGGACTTAATACGGTCGATTCTCCTTCAACGTTAGCTTCTATTAGGGGTGGTTGGATACTTAAGCAGACTAAGTGGGAATTCCCTCATATCGATGAGACTCTCGATATTAGGTTTCATGATCCTATGCGTATGTGCAATGTGTTGAATACACTTCCATCTCAAGTCTTGGAGATAAACAAGCGAGTCCTGTCGTACAATCGTGAAGCCCCATAAGAGGAGGTTCTTCTTCTGAATAGAAGTATAGCGACAGTCAATCTAAAAGAAGCATCTAACGAGGTTATGTTACGTCAATGACGAAGGTGCGAGGAATGTGTGTAGCTGTCACAAGCTGTTAAGTTATTTCACTAAGCGGGTGCATCGAGCTAAGTATGCAGAATGAGTCTTAACTCTTTCGAGTGCATACGCAGGTTCTCATCTCACTTGGATCTTCCAGCGTTCATTGACTTACGTGGTCGAATCTACCACACGGGTGTCTTGCATTTTCACGAGGGCTTCAAGTGTTATCTTATTTGCTAACGCTAAACAACTCGAACAACGTTAGGAGAATGATCGAGAAGAATGCTTTTCTCATGTGCTGCTGCCTTTAAGCTTACTTAATAAATTGACAACGTTTCCAAAGTCTATAGTGGAGTAGATTCACGAAGTGAGTCGTTCGGACGAGATTGCACTTTGCACAGCAAGCTAGTGAGCCTTTTGCAGTTCCTAGCTGACGTGTCTGTCAAACGAAAAAGTGAGTATTAGTTTTCATAATGTGCCAGTGAGTCAAGATGCATCTGCGAGTGCTTATCAAATCATGAGTGATCTTTTGCTTAATGAAGAACTGGCTAGTTAGGTTTATGGTTCATTGTTCAGTCGCTCAACTTTGCTATGAATTTAGTAGAAAGATCCTGACATAGCCAATATCATGAAGTAGGTGAACTTGGTTTTGTTCTTTCTTGAATCAACCAGGCGTATCAAGAGTACTTCACGACAGTGCAGGACGTAACAAAAAGCTTCTTTATGGGTTGGTTTTTCTAGGGTGTGCAAGAATAGACGTCGGGTTACTCTACGAGTGCCTACGTTGGATAGGGATAAGCGCAAGACTCCAGACCTGCGTCAACTTTCTTCATCTGGCTTTCAGCTCCTTTCTTTCTAGCTGGTGGAGCAATTGACTTCCAAAAGGGAAGCTCCGGTACATCATAACGACATCCGTTGTTTAGGCGGCAGCAAGGTAATACTAGAGTTGGGTTGAGTATAACTACTGTTTGCACTTATGAGAGAGAATCCTAATTCTAATAAACCATCTTCCCTGTGGATAGGCCCAATTCCATCTTTAGGTTCATATGGAGTTATCGACTTTATGAACGGATGACATCTCAAAAAAGAAATGAATATACTCAAGGTTTAGAACTGCTGAAGAAGGTAATAATCTCGGTGTTGGCTTGGCTTCAGAAGCACATTCTCCACGTCCACGACACCTTGCTTCAAAGCCTTAAGTAGGAATTTCTGATTACCCCCTTCCCTTGTTGCTTCCTTTCGAACTGTAATTCTCCTGACTTTCAAACAATAAGATTTCATGAACCTTACCCACTCTGTGAAGACTACGAAGTTATAGCATCGGCTAGAATGCAACTTCAAGTACTGTACAACTTTTGAGTCTGGTAAGGTTACGATAGGTTATATCATCAAAAGTCCGATTGGAGAGATTTCATATATGGGGAGCTATTTCTGGAAATGATTCCAGCGGGAAAGCCACTCGGTTTATTTAAGAAAGATGGAGTTTGGAATACGTAATGCTTAAAGCTGAGTTATACGAGAATACTCCTGGCAAACTAGTATTTAGTCGAGCCTATATTACTGGTATTAAAGAGAATACACCTATTAGTGTTGAGGAAGCTGATACCAAAATCAATCCAATCTTGTCTGACTCCAAAAGAAGCTACTTCAATGGGCGTCGTTATCCCGAACTCAAACATCAGAGTAAAGCAAAGCATGCTTTCATTGTTGACGATACTGAGACTGTTCTCATAAATAATGTTCATGTGCCTTATGCTGCGAGTGGTTAAACCAGATGATGATCTTGGTGCCATGCCTTATTATTCAATTGACACATTGATTGAAGTGATCGTTATGCCATAATTTCCAGAAAAGAGTAATCGTATGTTGTTCTACTTTCCCGAACGTTTAGCATTTGTCTTAAGTCATAACTTATCACGATTCGATGGGATTCTATATTCTTGGGATTCTATATTCTTAATAAAAGATTATGCTTATCATGGGGATAAGTCATCAATGAAACCTCTCATGAGGAACCATAAGCTTTACGAGTTAGCTGTGTCTCGAGATGGGAAACAACT
The DNA here is from genome assembly GCF_036884655.1 of Musa acuminata AAA Group. Classification (NCBI taxonomy): domain Eukaryota; kingdom Viridiplantae; phylum Streptophyta; class Magnoliopsida; order Zingiberales; family Musaceae; genus Musa; species Musa acuminata. Next base: position 131,841 of record NW_027021295.1, on the reverse strand, counting down.
GCTCCGTCTAAGAGATTAATACACAAAGATCCTTAGTAGTCTGGCTACATTGGCTAGGACTTTCTGTCTTCGATTAGGTTCGAAAGGCTCCATCCCACATGACGAAGTGCAAGTGTCGAATCTTTCCCCTTCAGGTCCCAGGGAATCGCTCTGATCCCCTACTTCTCTTTATTAATCAAGTAGGTTGTGTACGATAAGCGCTGATCCCACAGTTTGCTCTTCCAGCATCCATGCATTAAGAATTAGTAAGTGGGGGTTCGGTTCAAATACCTTCCTTTTATACTTTCTTTTTCCTACCCTG
>NW_027021295.1:121202-130540 GCF_036884655.1 Musa acuminata AAA Group | reverse complement strand
AGTCACAGAACGGAGCTGGCAAGGACAAGATTGAAACCCGTAAGACATAGGATGGAGCTAGTGCATCTAAGGCTGATACCGGTACCACCAAGCCTACAACCACTGACAATCAGAATGACGGTAGTGAGGAACAGCCTGAAACCCATGAATCAAAGAATAGAGCTCACTCGACAAAGAACCAAACAGTGCCCACTCAGGCTGAACCTAGGGAGTTACGGACTTAAACCAGTGCAAGTAAGCCTACCAATCATTAGTCAAAGAAAGCAACGACTGAAGAGAAGGCTTGCGGGTATAACACTTAGAATTGAACTCCTTATAACATAAGAATGGAACTAGTGCTGGTAAGACTTATACTGGTGCTTCTCAGACTGAAGCTATTGTTACTAAGGCTTCAACCAGTGGGGCGGCTACCGAGACTTAAGCTGGGGTGTTAGAGGCTGCTAGGGAGTCACAGGCTTCAATGTGGTAGTTACAGGCTATATCTAGTAAACTCAGAATCAAACAAGTAGGCATCAGAGTGCACCTCAGTAGTTTCAGAGAAGAGTCGAGGTAGGTAAGGGAGTCCAGAGTCGAGGTTTAGTTGACAGCTGCTGTTCTTGTTCGAGGTGAGGCGTGTTGGTGCTGCCGAATTACTATAAGGTCCTGTTCTGGTTGAATCCCCAGCTCAATTACATCGACCCTTATTAGTAGCCCGAGTTGGATGAGCCATAGGTAGATTAGCCTGAGTGAAAAGAGATTAGATGAGCCTGAGGCATAGTTGCAAGAAAGAGAATAGTTCTTGTTTGAAGAGCCAGAGTCGAGATCGGCAGACAATAAGAATGGAGTTGACTTACCGGTCCTTTACTAAAGAATAGAGTGGTAGAGTAGACTAACGGGTTTAACTAGGGATTCTACTCTTATTGCCAGGAAAGCTGGGTTCAATGATTTGTAGCCAGTTGCCAGAGGTCTAGTAGCAACAGAGGAGCAAGAAAAGTATTAGTTTACAGAGGGCCAAGCAACTTCTAATGTTGCGACCAAGCTCAGGCGCAAGACTGAGTGCGGTAGCAACAGTAATAGATATAACAAAGTTCTTACAATATATGTTTTTTGGAGCCCCGAGCCAAGCAAGAGTGAAAAGATACTGTTCGAGTGATTGTTGAAGACCGAGTTGCAAGAGCCTAGCCTGTAGTTTATGAGTTTCATCCCCAACCAGTATAGTAGTCGGAGTAGTAAAGAGTACAGAGCAATAGTTTAGGTCGGTGCTAGAGTTTCATCCCTTGTTTAATCAGTATTTGTTGCTAGTTGCCAGAGAAGATAGAGTGGAACTTGTTTGTAGTAAGCCTTAAGTCAGTGGTCCTGTTGCATCTGTAGTAGTAGCCATAAGAGAGGAAGTATTTGTTGACATCTTAGAATTAATACCTTTAGTACTAGATCTGTTGAAGTGAGCCTACCTTTACGGATTGCTAGTAGAAGTTTTCATGAAGACCGGTCCTTGTATTAGTTCCGGAGTTTCAGACCTGTTAGTAGATCCCTTATTCTTCTTAGTAGTGGTATAGAGGTCGGGCCTATATAAGAAGTCTCGGGCTAGTAGTTTCCTTCTTAAGTAGTTAGTTGACTTACCGGTAGTGAACTAAAGAATAGTGTGGGCTTAAGAATAGAATGGGATGAATCGATTTGGAAGAAATGTGGGATGAATAAATTTGATCAAAATGAAAATAATCCAGAAAAGTGGAGAGATTTCCTATCTACTAAATCAGTACAGACATAGAAGGGAAAAACAGTGATCAAAATATCTCTTCTTATTAAAGAAACCAGAATCAACCTAGGGAGTGGAAGGCCAAGCGACTCTAAACTCGGAATACAGAAAAGTGAGAAGTAAGCCCCCAACTCGACTGCACTCTCTGATCCGCCCCTCGCCCACTTATTGAATTCCTAGATTGATTCCCCACTGACAACCCTCGCTACCCATAGGGATAGTTACCAAACAAGTGCAACAGAAGCAGTTCTCAAGGTTAGGGTGATTCCGAGTGTCGGCGTTGCGGGCAGGGAAGAAATCAATCCATTGTTGCTAATGTTGCTAGGGGAATAAAACGACTGTTGCTAAGGTTTCTCCCTACTACTGGCTTGTTGAAGTCAGTTACTATACCACCGATTCCCCAATGGAACTCACCGATTCCCTGAGTGACTAGTTAAGTCTAGTTCCCTTGCCTAGCTAGAGGTATAGTAGAGTAGTACAGAGCAATAACTGGATTAGTTTACCCAGGAAAAGAGGGAGCCAGGTAGTGAACTAAAGAAGAGAGTGGACTGGAACCAGCAAGAGAAGAGGCTATAAGAAGGAAGGGAAGGGAAGAATTAAGCCACTTATGAAGTGAAGCGAGATGCCCTGAAACAGAATCACTTGCCTAGCCAGGGAAGAAAGATATAACTTAGTTCAAAGAGACAGAGTGAAGAGTTAGAGTTTAGGTCGGCTCGGGAAGCTATTAAGTAAGAAGGAGATGTCAGGCCAGGTAGTCCTGTTGGAGTTGAATACCGAGCCCTTCATTAGGAGTTTCATCCCTTGTTTGATCTTAAGTTTACAAGTAGTTGTCCAGTTGACAGGTAAGGGAGTCGATTTAGGCATACAATAAGAATGGAAATAGAGTTGACAGTTCCAGTTCTCAAGTACAGAAGCTAGACTTGCTTTTTCATAGCATTGGTTGAGTGACTGAGCCCGTAGTAGTTGACAGAGGGGAGCCTGCAGTTGGCGATAGGCTAGTTTACTGACTTTGTTGACTTACTTGGTGGGGCCGAGGTTCACTAAAAGCTAAGAGCCAAGACACCACTATTGGAAGAAAAGAAAAGAAATTATCAAATTAGAAAATAGGAAAATATGTGAAAAACTCGTTTGATTTATCATATACTAACTCAGTACAGACACAGTAGCACTGCACTGCCGCGTAACATTAGTAGTTACTTGTCCATAGGTGCATTTTCTCTCTTCTTTATATAGGTGAACTTATGAAACTAGGTCTTCAACAAGAAAGTAGGAAAGGAAGAATCAAGCTACTCACTACCAGACTGATACCACTGCATCACAGAGTAAAACCACTAACTGTAAGGCTTAAACCCGTGCTAGACAGACTGAACCCAGGGAGTGCAAGCCTAAAACGACTCCTACTCAGAACCAAACCTGTGTATCCTTAACTCGCTACCGCGTCACCGAACACATAACTAGCTATAACTGTTTATAACTTCCTATTTGTCTTACTGCCGCACAACGGCGTAGCCGTTGCTTGCCTATCCGTGCCTTGGTGACTGAAAGCAAGGAAGGTGAGAATGGGGCTAATCGGTGTAAGGCTTCAACCAATACCAGCAAGAATCGACCTAGTGAGTGTAAGACTGAGACAAGGGAGTTACAGAGGTGAGCTAGTTGGCATTTAACTCGCTACCGCGCAACATTAGTAGTTGCTTGGTGAATGAAACTAAGAGGTGACAGAATCAAACCTGTGCTATAGATCTACTAAGATCAGAATAAAACTCCGTAGTTGTAGTCTAGTAGTAAGCCTGATAGACTATTGAGTAATCCCACCGATTCCCCGAGAGACTATAGAGTAAGTAAGGAGTAAAGAGTAAGTAAGGAGTAAGCCTACCGATTGCCCGCACAGCTATAGTATAAGTAGCTTTCCTACCGATTACCCTCAGTCTGTTACTAGGCTAGAGGCTAGGGTAGGTACGAAATACCTGTTAGGGGAGTTAAGGGAGCTGTTTTACTATTATTGAGATTAGAGATGGATGCAAATAAAGTGTTTGATAATGATATAGATAGAACGGAATAAAGGGAGCTGTTTTCCTATTATTGGGATTAGAGCGAGATTAGAGCAAGGATGGAAGTAAGTGTTTGATAACGAGAAAGATGGAACGATTTAGATAACGATAAGGATATAACGATGTAGATTGGAGCAGGCGATATAGATTAGAGATGGATGGAAAGAAGTGTTTGATAGTCGGATGGTTGCTGGATGGAAATAAGTGTTTATAGTTGCATGGATTTCGTATCCAAAAAGGAAGAATGCTTGATTACCCATAAGAATATAGTAGTAAAACCTGGCACATTAAGGGTGAAGAAAGGAACGAGGGAAGAATGCTTTATACCACCACTATATCACTATCGGAAAGGAGCGAGCCGACGCCAAACATATATTAAACAAAGAAAACCTCATCACTATATTCAGATAGAATGAAGGGTGGGCCAAACTCAAAGAAAGCAGATAGAGAGCCAGAGGTATAGAATCACAAGAACTTGTTACTAATCTCTAACTGAGGTCGGGTCGGGGTAAATACATATTTCTTTGCCAGGTAGCTCTAGGTGTTCTTGTTTCGGGTGCTCAAACATTAGATTAGAGGTCGGGCCCTTATAGTATCGAGGTTCACTCATGACGTCTGATCTTTCCTCCCTGGCCCTTGCCCTTGCCTCGTTGCTTGGTCTGTAGTATAGTAGTAGCTTGCCCCTGTTCGAGTTAGTCTCCACTTGAAGTAAAGAATTGCACTCCAGGCTATGAATACAGATGCTGAATGAACTGCTCTTGTTGTGTTGAATACCGAGACAATGTTGCAGTTTCCCCTGCAGAGTCTAAGAATAAGACAAGTGAGTTAAAGAACCAAATCACTAACAACAAGCCTGAAGCGGTGTCTCCGGATGCTAGGTATTTGTACTACTGGTATTGGTATTGGTATTGATTACTAAGGTCTATAACCAGTGTCACTCAGGCTGATACGGTGGCTGCCAAGACTGATGTGGTGTCTATTGATTCTCTGTATTGGTCGCTAAGGTCTAGTAGCTAGTATGGGTATGTCGCTAGTAAGACTGATGCTATTGCTGGTAAGACTAAAACCACTGTTTCCAAGGCTGATACTGATGCTTCTAAGTCCGATGCTAGGTAGCTCGGGTATCTGTTTCAAGACTTCAGCTGGGTAGCGAGGGTATCTGTCTTCAACCGGTGAGTCACAGAATTAGTCACATGTGGTATAGTCCGGTCAATCTTAGAATCAAACCGGTGCTTCCAAGCCTGAGTCCGGGGAGAGTAAGCCTGAGTCCGGTCGGTTCCATTCTTCGGTCTGACTTCGAATTCTACTACTACTGTACTGGGCTTGCTTGTTTCAAGAAGTATTTGTTTACAGAGCTCGTGCTAGTGCCACCGATTCCCTTTACTTGCCTACCGATTCCCCTCAGTCTGTTACTAGTGTTGAGTAAGCCCGAAGTTAGTAGCTAGTAAGCCCTAAGTGATAAGAATGATGGTATCAACCCATCGAACAGGAATTGGAATAATTAAGATTATTAGCGGAAATGGCTTTGCTACGAACCGCTCCTACCGCGCTACGTTAGTATACGCTTGGCCCCGGGTTTCTTAAAAAAGAAGTCAATTGGGGAGCTCTAGTAGGTAAAATGCCAGTGCTGCCTTTTTTCCTGGGTTTTGGTGAACAGTAGTGCTAGGGTGCTCAAACTCAAGATGTTGATTCGGGGTTCCTATTGCCTAGTTAAGGGGTCAGGTAGGCTTATGTTTCTCACCTTAGAAAACGATCAATTATAAATCATAAAAAAACCAGAAGATTACTCGCTAAAAAGGGCCAAGTAACTACGTAAGTGTAGCGGCAGGAGCTGTTCTTCCACGACAAAATAGTAAGTGAATCCCGACACCCTGTTTTGAACATTTCACTCCTAAATAGTAAGCGAAACCCAGGCAAGCAACTACGTAAGTTGCGCGGCAGGAGCTCTCTGGTAAGCGAAACCCGACAAACGAAAGTCATAAAGATAAGGTGCTTCAACAAGCCCTCCTTTTTGAAAGCTTAGGATAGAGATTTGTTGTTTCATGCATTTCTGTTCTTCTTGTCTTGTATCGGATAGAGGTGCCGTTTTGCTTAGTTAAGGGTGGACTTACTCAGGTAGTGTTGCTGACTTACTTAGTGGTGCAGGGATAGTGGAATTCTTCCTTCAATTGACTAGCTAACCTGCCTTCTTGCCCATAGTTATAGGGTGGTGTCAAAGAGACTTTTGAGTGGAATTCCTACTTATGAACGGGAGCTGGGGGGTCAACTGCCTCTGTGGAACCATCAAGAAAGGGTTTATAATTCATTTCTAGGTCCCAAAGGGGGTGCGTCATGTCATATTTGCTATAACACTTCTCAATATGCGAAATCATTCACTTTGCACCCTATTCTTGGGGGCTTTCAGCACCTTACTTTCTTGTTAGGGTGGTAAACAGACTTGCTTGTTAGTGTTGTTGACTGACTTGTTTAATGAAGTTACTAGGCTAGAATGAAGTGACTCGGGTAGTTAACTGACCTGGGCCAAGTAACTACGCCATGTTACGCGGCAGGAGTCCCCGGAAATGATCAAATGAAAAAAAAGCAGAAAAGAAGTAATTGTTTCCTCGGCGCAAGTAAAAGATAGAATTAATGATTCAGATAAAGACAGTTCAGTCCCACAGCCCAACAAGACTAAGTGCGCTAACGGTAAGGAAGTGGCATATCTTACTAGGCGAGAAATCCAGTCATATTTCCATGAAAGAGTTGCTCCCGGGGAGTACAATACCCGTTCGTCTTCAAGGAGAGTTGGGGGCAGGGGTGCCTATTACCTATCAAACAAATAGAGCCTTGTGCCACTCTTATACAAGGGGTCGGCTTGTTTACTGACTTGGAATCAAATCCAAGAAATATGAAAAAGTCGATCTCTTTTTCCAGTACCCAATCAGTACAGACACAGTAGGGAAAATAGCTAGAAATATATATTATATTATTAAAGAAACCGGACTACACTGGGGAAATAAACCAGACTCCACAGGGGTCTAAACTGCCCAAAGGGAGCCCCATTTCTTATAGTTAGAGATCACCTTTTTGCCCATAGGGCTGTTTTCAATATCATATTTTGCTATCAAACAAAAGAAGATGCGTTCTAGTTTCTTTTCTGCCCCAATCCAGCCTGTCCACATAATTCTACTCACTAGGGGGAAAGTTCTAATTCCGGTGGATGAGCAATAGGGTAAAGATGTTAGGCTAAAACACATTATTTCGCATCGCCAAGACACTGCTACAAAGACAGAGATAGTAATAGATGTGCCCTTAAGTAATTTGCCAAGTCCCGATTTCACCTAGTTATGTGCTCGCTGTCGCTAAAGGTCCGCTCCATCCATCCTCATGTCATTCCCCAGAAAACCCAATAAGTGATGAGATAGTGAATGAATATTCTCCTAAGAACATAGGCATACCTAGCTCTTGTTTCAAATCCGTGGAATCAAATTAATTACTATAAGTCCTGTTTTTGGGAGCCTTTCGGTCTACTCGATCAGAGGAAAGATCAGAGGAGAATTCCAATAGTTGGCATAGGATGGTTGCCAGCTTCTTAGGTTCATTTTGAATCAATAGCAAAGGCATCTTCTTAATGATGATTCTTGTACTACAGCTTTGTTAGTACATAATATCCTCAAAATAAGTATAGATAGCCCTACTAGCATAGACATTTTCAGGGGAAAACACATGTTGCTTCTTTCTCTCTCTCACACTGACTGGATTGCTTCCTTTACTCCTACTATCATTTAACTGTAAGTCGAGTATCGATGTAATTGAGCCCGTATTGAAATATAAATAGAATCTTCTCTTAAGCTTAACTATATTTGGGGGATATAGACTATGAAACGACTATTGGCTAATGGAAGAACAAGCACTTTTGGTATTGATAGGTAGACTCGAACACTAACAAGCAAGGCTCTACGCGAGGATAGATAGAATGCAATAAGGGAGTGCCAGGCCCTAATTCATATAAACTTAGAATAAGATAAAGTATTGAAGCCAGTAGTGGCAGGGCAAAGCTCCGAGTAAATAATAAGAAAAAGGAGTTTTAGGTTTCAAGCAAAGAGAGGTAGGCTGGTAGCCGGGAAGGGAAGACTAAAGCTCATAAAGCCCCATTTTGTTTCAAGTAAAGTAAGTCTAACAATCGAACTATAGTATGGAGGGCAGTAGTGACAGAGTTAGTTCGGGTCAGAGTTGAAGACCGGTCCCTTAGTTTTAGTATCTGATTAGTAGATGCCTTATTAGTAGTAGTAGATAGGTCAGGTGTTTGACTTCTAGGTTCATCCCCAGTTGCATCAGTATTAGGGGCAGTAGCATCTGTCTTTGTAGCAATAGTAGTAGTAGAGTCGTCAAGAGCCCTAACAGTATTAGTAGCAGCAATAGGAGAAACTAGGTTGTGTCTAGTAGAAGTATAAGACTCAGAATGAAACCCGTAAATAGAAGGCTTTGCTTCGGGAAGGAAAGAAAGGGTAGTTTAGGATTCAAGTAGAGAGTTCCTGTTCCTGTTGTTGTTAGAGACTAGCTATGTGCTCGGTATAAGAATGAAGCAAGTGAGCATGGAACTAAGAGGTGAGCTAGTCGTTAAGTTAGAGTCAAGCTCGGTAGCTACAGAATGGAACTAGAACTTACTATAAAGGCGCAGCCTTAAAGCACCAACTAGTAGGTCAGGGTATCTATTCTCCTCTAGGGCGAACACTGGACTTGAAAGAAGGGCCCTTACTATTAATTTCTCCCCAACCAGTAGAGTAGTAAAAAGTACAGAGCCATAACTGGGACTAGTAGATGTATCGGAGTAGCGGTAAGTCAACTCCATTCTTAAAGGACAGAAAGAGAACGATAACTCGGGTTGGTTAAGAGAGGAGAGGAAGCTGAGCCAGAGCCAGAGTGAGATGTCGACAACTAGTTTGATTCTTTTACTTCCTACTCGGTCTCAGGGAAGGGAGTTCATAACTAGGGAGTGAAAGAGTTAATAAAATAGGAGAGTAGTCCAGAGCCCTAACAGTATTAGTAGTCTAGGAGTCAGCCCGAAGTAAGTAGTTAGTAGTAAGCCCGAAGTAAGGAGTCAGCCCACTACTAGGCTAGGAAGGAAGTTAGTAGTTATGAGTTAGAAGTAAGGAGTGAGTTGAGTTCGGATAGCCCAGGAGTTGTTAGTTGACAGAGCCGTAGTTTAGGTCGGCTTGGTAGAATCTTCAATAAAGAGTTGAGGTCGGCATACAATAAGAATGGAAAGAGAGTGGACTCAACACTTTAAGAATCACTTAAGTCCCCTGAAAAACAGGTGATAAACGAGTTATCTTGACGCTATACCGACACAGTATATGAAACCCAATGGAACTTCATATAGGAGAATGTTGAGAAAGATAGAAGCCCTAGGGAAGGAATGGAGCTGGCAAGGACAAGCCTGCAACAACTAACAACCAGCCTGAAACAGGGCATAGGCAGACTGAAACACCAATCAACGGCCTGAGGACCGAAACCACTTGATCAGAATTGCACTCCTTCTTTTGAGTCCTGTTTTTGGGAGCTCTCAGGAAGGT
>NW_027021295.1:98702-113702 GCF_036884655.1 Musa acuminata AAA Group | reverse complement strand
TTCAATTTCCGGGTGCCAGACTAACCTCTGAGAGGCCTGGGTCAGACTATAAGTCAGGGCAATAAGGCTTGCCATGTTGAATAACTAATAAGCCTCTAACTCGAACTAACAGATGAAGCTAACGAGGGGAAGTTTGAAGCTAGCTAACAATAAGGCTGACAATCGAACATCAGAAGTAGCGGAAGGAGTATAATAAACTCCGCAAACAAGCAAGAATGAAATAAGTAAGTATAAGGCTTCCACTTTCATATCAGAATTCAAATAAGTAGTATAAGTTTTCAACAGTGGGCTAAGGAATGCCAGTAGGGAGTGCCAGAAAAAGAGACAGGATTGGTGGTTTCCGTTTTCGCCAAGTAACGGCCAAGCTACAACTACTATAGAGGTTTAGTTCTTTATCGCCACTTTCCAGCCCCATACCACTACCAAAATGAGTCTTATACAGATATGAGTTATCTTCTGTATTTACTACTCCGTGGGTTATGCCCGATAGTTAGTAATTGAAGAAGAAAAGTGAGCATAGCAAGCCTATTTGTAAGTAGCTCGCTTCTTTTTAGTAGTCACTCAATTCCTGTGCACTAGAGAATCGAACAGTGCCTAATTACTTTAACTCAAAACTAGTACTTACACTAAGGAACCGGAATCTGACTTTATTGCCTTGCCTATGAGCCTGCTACTCCCGTTTTAAGCCCAAGACTACCTTATAGAATTCTCCAACCATCACTTCACTTTAACTACTATCAGTAGAGATGGAACAAGCGCTAACAAGACCTGAGCTAGCAACCGGGAATTCAAATACGAGCTCTAATACTTGAACTAATAACTGGGCTATCAACTGTGCACAACGAGGCTAAAACACTGCACAAAGAAACAAGGAATACAACCAACGACAACAAGTCTGACTTGACTGCATCTCGTTCCGCTACTATGCACACAACTATAAGATTTGGAGTTGTTCTTTTCATTCTCCAACTACTGATACCAAGGCTACCTTTCTTTGCTTTCGTTCTCAATACCTCGTTTATTGGTCTGTTACTAATTACTTCAATCAAGCTCGTAGGCAGGAAAGAAATACAAGTAGGCAGGAAAAGTCTAGATCATTCTTATGTACCTGCTCAGTAGACACACAGTATACAAAAAGCACTATCCAAATCTCTCTTCTTAATATAGGATTACATTTAGGATGCAACTCGACCGAAGTGTTACCGATTCAATCTAAACCCTCATTAGTACACCTCGCCTCAAAGCTTCTTCTGCTTAGGATTTGGATCCATCTTCTAATCCTTCTCCTACTCAAGAGACTCCTTTCAGTGAAAGTAGGCGAAAAGGATTGAGCTATAGCTATCTAAACAAGTGAATTGAGTTGAGTGCACGGTTGCTTTAAGGTAAAGGTTCGACAAGGGTCTATAGGTTCGACTACTTGTTTGAAGTTTGTCATATGGTGAGCTAGATAGTAAGCCTACCAATCAGTAGCTTCAGAATTGAACTCATAAGTCACAGACTAAAGGCATTGGTATCAATTCCCTGATGTAAGGTATCAATTACAGAATTGACCTCAGTAGTCGGAATAACACTAACGCGCTACATTAGTAGTAGCTTGTTGAATCAAACTAGAAACAAGAAACTACTAGCTAAGAATGAAACCGGTGCTATAGCTACACTCGGCGCAGACTAAGAATGCAGCCAGGTCAGGGTTTTTAGCTCGCTACCGTTTAACTCAACTCCTACCGCGGCACGTTAGTAGCAAAAACAACACTGCCGCTACACTTACTATGTTACTTGGCGGTCATTAGTAGTTGCTTGGTGAATCAACCCAGTGCTATAGCTACGTAGACTCAGAACCAACCTAGGTAGTTTCAGAATTCCACTCTACAAGCATAGACTGGAGCTCAGTAGTAACAGGATTCGTTTTCGGGGCGGGAAGCTAGAATGCAACCACTAACAAAAAGAAGCAAACCAGCACTACCTGCTTTCAGTCTTAACCATGTCTCCAAACCTGCCTCTCTTTACTACTCCGAGCCTTCAAGTAGGAATTGCAGAATAGAACTAAGTAGTTTAAGAATGAAGCAAGGAAGTCACAAATCTGTATCAGAATGAACTAGTGGGTAACAGGTACTGGTGCCGGTCGGTGAGCTAGTGGGTATAAGCCTTGTTAGCTAACTTATAGAATTGAACTAAGAGGTATAAAACCTTAACTCCCCACAGAGGCAACTAGAATGACACTACTGAAACTAAGAATGGAATGGAATTGGCACTGAGGAAACTAGAAAGTCGGAATGCAACTAATAAGTAGGAGTGCCTTATAGTAAGTTATTGACACTCACAACTAGTAATTTCAGAATGTCCCTAAGGAGTGGCCAAGCAACGTCTTCCACCCTTGCCCAATACGGAATTTCTTTCTTTCCAACCAAGTACCCGACCTCTCTGGCAACCATCCCTATTAGTACTAGACACTGGCAACAAAACCCTCATTCATATCCTAACTTACCTAGCTATAGCTGAAGAATTCCACTCAGAACTTCCCGCTTCCCTTGATGGTTCCTTCCCTTGACTCTCTATCCTCAGGCTCTTTGGTGACTTCTTTATATAATACCTAGTGAATGTTTACTTCTTTCTATCATACCCAAGCCCAGGTACTAGGTTAGTGACTTATTTCTATCATACCCAAGCCCAGGTACTGGGTTAGTGACTTCTTTCTATCATACCCGAGCCCAGCTCATGATTCTGCTTCAAACTATGTTGCTTCTATCTTTCTCAACATTCTCCTATATGAAGTTCCATTGGGTTTCATATACTGTCTCGGTATAGCGTAAAGATCACTCGTTTATCACCTGTTTTTCATCATCGGAAAGGCTCACTGCCGCGTAACATGAGTAGTTACTTGGCGGCTATTATGCCAATGTTAAGTCTACTCTATTCTTTATAAAGAAACTAATAGCTTCCCTTTCCACTCTAACTACTGTTCCCTTCCCGCACATGATGATTCTTATTCTCGAACTTCCAACTTTCCCTTTAGGCTGTTTAGCATTCAGTCTCTTCTGGAACTCGAATGGCCTGTTCGACTTTCCTTCCCGCTTACCCATACCTCTACCTACAACAACAAAGGTCAAAAGCCAAGCACGCAAAGTCAAAGGTAGCTGCTGGGCCTGGCAATACTTATAGCTTCAGAATGAATTGATTCTTTGGGAGCAAACATCGAAGAAAATAATGGAAGTTGATTCCTGTTCGAGTGTAATCATAGATAGAATCACTGGTTAAGCCTGTATAGTAGACATATTCCATAATTGGAAGTAAACAACACGCCTGCCTATTAAATACTTATTCACAAACTAACTTACACTACTCCCTTTGGACAGTGCCACAATTCTCTTCTGAAGATTGTTTCCTCAGTGCCAGTTCTCTTTCTTACTTAGTTAGCTTTGGAACCAATGACAATTCTTCTATCAATTATTGCTTTAGCTGGCAGCGATGGCTACAGTTTCATTAGAACAGAGACCTTGGACGAGGGTGCAGGCTAAGGTACAGCTGGGCTAGGTTTGGTTTGAAACAAGCAATACAATCAATCATTAGTATACACAGACCAATAAGTGAGTGAAATACACAGAACTCGGCTAAGTAGGAGAATAAATCCGGGGCCAGATTAGCAAACATACTAAACGAACTAGCGAGTAATCAAATAAAGTCGTTAAGGACAGAGAATGAAAGTCGTTAAGGACAGAGAATTCCAGCTAGCTCAATTCATGATATCAAAAACACCCGAGTATATTGTAGAGAAAGGGTCGGTCTTTCTTTATGCCTGAAGTGAGATCAAGGCCGGAGTGCTGTTCTGTTCGATCGACTGAGGAAGACTCGAGTTCTCTTAGTATGTGACATCGAGAAGAATCCATCCTACCTAAAAAGAGCTGTGCTGTGGAGACAGGCTAACGTGCTGTGGAGACAGGCTCACCTATCGACAGGAAAGATTCAATCTGGGGGCAGTAACTCTGGTTAGAATCCCCGTTTTCTTACTTAAAGCATAGGTTCCCCTACTACCTATTTCTCCCCTACTCAGTTGCTCTACTCCGGATGCTTTATCTTCTCTTGAGCTAGTCCTGTGCCCTTAATTAATGCACCTGTTTTCGGCTGACTTTGGCACTCGTTCACTTACCGCTTAACCTCTTCGTTCTAGATACACGATTCTCTAAGACAAACGGATGCAACTGATTGACACCTCGCTTCAAAGCCAGTAATAGCATATGATCCAGAACTGTTACTGGCAATTCTGCTGCAGACAATACTAGAACTCCCCTTTGCGCAGATTATTCCACCGTGAGAAAGATAAGATGAGGATGAAGATATCTAGAAGGTTGTATAGAAACAAAGTCAATACATAGCTTCCCTTTCCCTTTCTGATTCCCCGACAAGAACTCGACTTGCAGAACTGTTTGCTGAAGATCCATCTTATTTACGAAATTATTAACTAGTCTTCTGATCTTACTGCAACAGCCAATAACCTCTCTACGCAACGACAAGGAGTCGGGACAATGACTTCATAGCTGAGGAGCTAAAGCCTACTTCACCGTTACTTCAGACTTAATGGCAACTTCCACCTCTTCCCCAAGAATGACTTGTTCTATATAATACCCCTTTACTTGAACTTATGAATTCCATTGAATCTTTAGAGGCGAGCGCAGAGTAAAGAAATACGGATCTTTCTTGCTATGAAGATATCTGATAACTCGCATAAAAAGCAACAAATCATTCCACAACTCTCGCCTTAGCACTGGACGACTTGTTTCTTGGGCCCAAGTCCTTTATTCATGGCGATAGGAGTAATCTTCCTCTCGACAATACAAATGACTTTCAACCTTACGAAACCTACAAGGAAAGCCCCATTAATATACTTACTTAACAAGGAAAGCCCCATTAATATACTGACTGATTCCTTAGCAATAGACCCCCGAGGTAGAGGACACGGATGACACTCTGGAAATAGCATCTTAAGTTGTCGACTCAACGGAAACTATCCTTTCTTCATTGTGGCGTTATTACATCTTCTGTCTTTTGGAACTAGGTAGAGACCAGACCAGTATTCCTTACTTTATTATACAAGTAATATACCTTTTTCGAATGGAGCTTCCTCTACCTTTGTCTTGATCTTTACCTTCTCATTTACCCTCAACAGCATGAAAAGATCCTCCGCAGTGATTCGTTAAAGGATTTGCATTCACGCTCGCTCGGTTTTTGTTCATCCCCAAAGGAGAGAAGCCCCGCATTAATAAGAAAGATGGATTTTCTACTTTCAGCATTAAGAAGATGGATTCTTTACTTTCGATTTTAGCGCCGTGGAGTTATCGAGGCTGTGTCCAACAACATTGTAATGATAGCTGCATCGGGCATTCTCATCATACCATGCTGCTGGGTATGGAGGGTGAAACGGCTCTACATAGACAGGGGCTACTAAATGGTTTTTCAGCAACGGGAGGGTAGAGTTCTGTGTATGACATCGGGATGGGGTTTCATTTTCGCCTTAGCAGCTATGGCTTTGGTGGTCGTGGATTGCTTGGTGACGAACCTGACTGAGATGGCCGATAGAGGTTATGAGTTTCTGCGTATGTTCGAGGAACGGAATTGATTAGTTGCAGACTGATATTGCGGGCTTCCCCTTCTTTTCTTTTAGGAGGTCCGACACGTTTGGTGCTTGTGGTTTATACTTCCATTCTTCCACTTTGGATAGCTGTCTCTAGAATTCTTCCATTCTTCCACTTTGGATAGCTGTCTCTAGAATTCTTCCATTCTTCCACTTTGGATAGCTGTCTCTAGAATTTCTCCCGATATTACCATATACTCTAAGCTTTTGGTAGCACTTCCCAAGAGCTTTACCGGTGAAGGGTATTCACAAACATTACTGTTATCTCCTTTTCCGTCAAAGGCGGCTGAACTTGAGCAGCTAGATCTCGCCATCGTTGGGCATACTCTTAGAATTCTTCGGTCGACTTCTTCTCTATGTTCTGGAGTGAAAGCTCAATCCAAGACATGCTGGAGCCATGTCGACCACATGCTTGTATTGTACCATAAAGGAACGAGCCAAATCTTGCCCAGTAGTAGATGAGCGAACGATCTAACTTAACATACCATTTCCATGCTGATCCCGATAAGCTGTCCTGGAAGCAGTGGATTAGTGGTTTTTCATCATAAGTATACCCCGTCATTTTGCGACAGTACAGCGCTAAGTGAGTTGAGGGGCATCCAGCCCAATTAGACTTTTGAAACTCGGGGACTTTATACTTCGGGGGTAACACGAGATCGGGAACTAAGCTAAACTCCTTTGCGTCAATGCTCCCATAAACATCCGTTACTTCTACAGCCTTCCGTCTTTATTCTAGCAGGCTATATTTATGTTTCATCTCAGTCTTCTCACTAGCCTTAATCCAAATAATAAGGGCATCTAGTGGTGGTGAGAAAGTCAGTGTAAGACCAACCATAAGCCGTTTAGGTGTTATAGTTTTATACTCGTTTTCTAGTTTTCTACTTGTTATAAAGCAGTTCCTCAGGGATAGCTGATTCTCGTGCAAAAGCAAATGATAGCTTGCAGGAAGCACTCTGAAAATGGCAAGCTGCGGAATTAGTGAGAGTGCTGGGATTTTCTTACAAGCCACTGCTCTGTAAGCTAAAGCCAGGAGTATATCCGCAGTCCCATAAGAAGCTGCTTAGCATATAGGTTTTTGCTGATCTGCTGTATATCGCACATCCGCTTGCAACGAAGAGGCGACGAGTCAGAGAGTAAGTAAGAAGAAGGCTAACGAGATAGGGTTAGAGCGGGCAACACGAACAAGGGCTAGGCAAAGGATAAGAGATTCTCCGATTGGGTCTATAGCTAGAATATCATAGAGCGGCGGGCTAGAGCAAGGAAGTTAGAAAATGGGAATCTTTCCCAAGTAAAGCTTGAAGGAAAATATAGGCATGTCGTTCTCTTAAGTAAAGCTTGAAGGAAAATATAGGCATGTCGTTCTCTTTAATACAATTACAGGGATAAGTATAGGCATATGCTTGAGCTTTCTCTCCTGGCCAGTGACTTTGAATGAAAGCAAGCGGGAGATACAAGAAGTTCAATGGCACCAAGAGCAGATTCCACCGGGTCCTCTTTCCTGCTTCCTGTGAGAAACCGAATTCCATGCCAGTAGTAAGAGAATTTCGCCTTCTGTCTTTCTTTTGGATTGGTAAGCTAAGGCCTCAGGAAGTCTTTGTCCCATTTCAGCTCCTCGCCATTTCCTTTCCCTCTGCCTGCCCTTTTGGAATCTTGGGTATTGGATAGGCTCAAAAAGGGCAAGTATCTTTGTTAGCAAGTACGCTAGTTAGCAAGTTGGTGTTGTTTTCCTCGTTTTCCTCTCTTGTCATTCGAGCTTTAGCTTCCTTCCGCTTTCCTCTCTTGTCATTCGAGCTTTCTTTAGCTTCCGCTTTCTTTCCTCTCCGAGCAAGCCAAGCGTGTTTGAAATGGAAAATGGTAAAGCTGGGCAATCAGATAAGATATGTCAGGATGGAAGTCAAATGGTAAAGCTGCTTGAGTTCATACAGTGTAATAGGTATGATCTATAGGCTTGGTCCCTCGCGGATAAGCCAGTAATAAGGTAATCGCATGGCTGTTTCCTGTGGTTGAATGCCTGAGGTGGATGCAAACCTTTCTTTTCCAGGGTCGGTCTTGTCTTGACTTGATGCCGAGAAGGAGCTGCTATGAAATCTGCTTTGGCACTTTAGGAAGGGGGGGAATAATCCAATAGTCAATCCACGAAAGAACGGTGTTTGGGAGGTTTGGATTCATAGACGCACGGATAAGACCGATGCCATTAAATGCCATTAAAGTCATTATATGGTTTTCTGCTTTTCATTATAGCTGGCAGGGATAGAGATGGAATAGGCGGTTTTCGGGACAAATGTAACAGAAGTAAGAGAAAACGAAACTCTTTTGAAACACTAACGAGAAAAAGAAAAACAGAAGAAAAGAAAGCCATTGTATATAGAAGAAAAGAAAGCCATTGTATATTAAGTAAGCCCTAATCGAAGTTATAATGATCAACAGGTTGTCAATGAAGACAATCCAGGGTTATGGAGTGAATCTTTTTCCTAGTGTTACCATTTGCAAAACGGAATCGAAGAAAACCCAATACCAAATGAGCGCTAATAGAGGACTTGCTAATAGAGGACTTATTTATATAACATTTATCCAGAATCTGGCTCTATGTTATATATGAGATGAGAAGGTCTATACGTTGTTCGTGGGAAACAGCTTTCTTGATATAAGCTAACAGATAAGGGACTTGCTCGTGGGCTTTCTCCGAATTGCATTATAAAGTCGGAGTTGATGGATGGAGCACTAGGTCGATCAGGATACTAATACATACTTCTCCGGATACTAATAAAGGAATCTAGACTCAACTTCCAAAGTGGGAAATCAACTAAGTAGTCTCAAAATGAGTAACTACCCTAAAAGAAAGGAACTAGAAACTGACCCCCTCCTCTCAGCTATTGGAATCAAACCCATACTCATAAGAATCGATCTACTGGCAAACAGATCTTCCCCGTTGGGGCACTTAAGCTTCCTTTCCGGTCTTCCATTCTATGTAGCGTTTCTGGCATCCTGACCTGTTAGTTAAAGAAAGAGTCCAGCAACTCCTAAAACTCTGCCCTACGCGAGTAATCTTTTAAGCTGGAATAAGGAATTGGGCTACTACTATGAAGAGTAAACACCAATCAAAAGAATAGAGCTAATGCAAAAGAATAGAGCTAATGACAAACAGACTTGCCCTGCCAAGTAACTACGTAAGACCTGCCAAGCAACTAAAACACTTGAAAGCAACTACAACCTTCAAGTCAAAAGCAAGAATTGAAGCTCACAGGCAAGACTCTAAGGAACAAAAGTCTTAGAATCAGATAAAAGAATGGAAGCCTAACATTCGAACTGCATGCTTAAAGCAAGGAAAGGCAGACTCAAACTAAAGATAAGAGTTGGTTTACAGCTGGCGCAGGAGCGGAAGAGCTAGAGTGGAAATAAGGAATCCAACAATAGAATAGGCATGAAACAAAGTAGTCAAAGAATATGAAACTAGTGCTACAAGGGCCCCGCCCCTAGGACAAAGGATCGAACTCATTAGTACGAGAATAGGTACTCGCACGAGGGATCACAACTAGAAAGTGCAGAATGGAATTGATTAGTATCATAACTCGCCGGTAGGGTCCAAGCCAAACCTTACTACTCGCCCAGGGCACCCAGCACTACTATCTAGGCCACCAACTTAGACTTGTTCCTGGCATTCCCATGTTGAGTATGCCTTTACTGTCTCTCAGGCCCGGGCTCCTTACCTCAAATCCGTATTCCACTATCAGGTTCAAACTCAAGCCTTCTATTCTTTATCCCTGATTCCTGTTTGCTTGAACACCTAAAGCAGCCTTTGCTTGGGTTTAGGCTCCCATTGCTTGTTTTCATGCTATAAATACTGATTGGAATCAAAAGTGAAGAATATAGTCGTTAGCTCCCGATCTCATATCTTTAGTTGTCCCTAGTATACTCACTTTGGGGGTTGAGCCGGACACTGCCCTACCCACGGGCACTTGAACCTTTATGTTGAACCCTACCACTACGCACTTTCACCTTTATGTTGAACCCTAAAACTACTAGAATTAAGGCGACCTTTACCTCATCTAGGCCCGCTACTCCCTGTTTGAAGTCTTCTGTTCCTGTCTCTTAGCCTGGAACCCAATGGCAACTATATTACTTGACTTACTCGATACTTTCTCCTATAATAAGGAAATAAACCAGTACTTATTACTTGGGGAATCGAGCTCGGAACTAGGAATGACATAGTGCCTAAAAGACTTGACTAGCGCACAACAATACTTACTTGACTAACTAGGAAATCGACTACTGCTGATGGGGCTGCTACTACTTCCTTGTATTCCTCCACTGCTGATTCGAATCTTAGTTTTCAACCCGACAAGAAAAAGGGCCAAGGCCTCAAACTCAACTGGGCCAATCCACTAAGACCCGAGAAAGAAGGATACCGACATGAAAGTGGTTGCCACCCGCGTGATGGCTCTCTTTGGCTACAATGATGCTGACACACTGGTTAATAGTGCCTGTAATACGACCGACAATGACCTCCTCAGTGATAGAAGACCTAGAAGGAGTGGCATCCGATCGAGACAAAGTGAGTAGAATGTACTTACGGTAATTATAATGCTCCTTAGGAAAAACAGAAGGAATGCTTGTGTTCATGGTACCGAAAGAAAAGAGCCAACTCCCATCTGACTTCCTCCGCTCTGGTTGGTAACACCTCTGCTAGCTTCCTCGGATTGATTTCTTTGCCAGCAACATACGGATGAAACAAGGGATGAAACAAGGCTCTATTTGTTTGACCCATTAACTTCAGGGCAGCATCTTTAAACAATGAAACTAGAACAGTGACTGGCCATTCATTCATAAGCACATACTTTTTCACGGCTGACCCCGCCTATTCATTCTCATCGCAAACACCTGACTTTCTCACTGCCGATGATCCAGCTTAAACATAGGATGAAACAGAAACGGACCGAACCGTTTGCTGGTTCCGTTGCTGACTTAGTGCTTTATGGTTTCGGCTCTCTTGAAACTTGAACTTAACCGTACCTTTACTTTCCTTTAGCACCCCGAGTTGCTTGTGCCATACTTTATACTTGCTGTTTACCTGCCCTTTCGAACAGAGCTTGTGGGTTCCCTTGCGCAACTACGTTTACAGACTCGAAAGCCCCTGCATGCTTACTTCTTTATATGCTTTGACCACTTTCTTTTGGAGCGCAGAAACTTTATAACCACTAGCTGCTGATTTGGCTCTTCAGCCTTAACCAAGTCAAGTGGATGTTCTTTATACCTGAGTTGATACTTGAGACGAGACTTCTCTAGCACCTAAAAACGAAGTAGGGGGTCTAGCACTAACAACTAAGTATGGGGGAGTTGTGGCCCATGGGATTCTATACGAGACGCAACTTGTTCTTTGACCGACCTCTCTCCTTTCAGGGAACTTTAGGATAGGAACTACTTGCTGTTGACTCTCCTCTTGAATGACTACCCTCTCCGTTTTATTACCTTATTCTTCTTGACTTAGCATTTGCAGCTTCACCTGAGCCAGCTTCCATTTGCACTGTTGCTTTAAGAATTGATTGAATCCATCGAGCAAGCACTACAAGCACCGACTGGAACTGACAAAACTCATGTTGGTGTTGGGCACACCCCTGCATCCCTTTAGAATAGAATGGAACAACTTCTCTTAGCGCCGAGGAAACTAATATAGATCTTTCTAGGGCGGAAGTGAAGCTAACTCCCTGTCACCGACGACTAAAACCAGACTAAAACACCAGCCAGGTCTTCAAGCCAACTACTCGTCCTGTATACTGAGTTTCATTCTAACTTGACTACTTTAGAGGCTAATTCCCACTATCGATAGTTTATTGCTATACTAATATTGGGAATTGAGTAAGGGCTGTTCGGCGATACCAATTCGACTAATCCCTGTGGGGCCATAATCAAAGTCAAGGCAAGCAAGACCCATTGGCACTTTCAAGGCATAGCGCTGTCAATGGCTAAAAGTATGGGGGAGTTTAGTGCTATTGGACTCTATTCTTTTCTTTCTGCTCGAAGTCAAGTTCCAGCCCTTTAAGAAAGTAATATCTTAATAAGAGTATCAAGTCTCACGTAAGCAAAGATGCCCCTGAACTTATTTATTGCGAGCATCTACTGTTGGTGAAACCTCTCCTGCCAACTTATTTATTGCGAGCATCTTCCAACCCGCTAGTTGCATCTGCTACCGAGCACGATTAGACTAGGTAAAACCATTGCTGGACTTCTTTCAGGTTGAAGGAATAGCTTTGAATGAGGCGTTGTGTGAAGCATCATACATAAGATTCTATAATCCAAAACTCTAAGAAACATAAAAACACTGCCTATGCTACATATGCTCTAGATGAGCAAGAGAACAAAGGACGAAAGAAAGAACGACAGGTGGTTTAGTTCGTGTGATGCAGCTCCAAATTTCTCTACTTCGACCTATAGCTACTACTCCATTCTTGATTCTTTTCTTTGTCAGCTAACGTGAGTTCACTCAAGAATAGACAATACTTCCTTTCTTTATACTAAACAGGAGACTTTCTACTTTGTCTCGCTGGACCTATGAATGAAAGATATGTATGTACCCACCACTATAGGAAGGAAAGAGGAATGCCCATTAGTAAAGGTGTTGTGAAGATGAGCAATGTAGAAATCCAATCTCGCATTAAAAACTCTAACAGCTGAGTCTGGGCCTGATCCCGGATGAAGATTCAGTTACTGCGGATTGAGAGTCTCGGGGAATCCAATCAATTGGAAAAAGTATCATTGAAGATCTCTATCAGTTGTTCTAGTTCATTGGCGCCTATAATCTGTGCTTTCTGGTTCCGCTTGATACTATACTTCAGTACTTTTAGCTTCCGCGGGACAATCACTATAAGGCAATAAAGCAGCTGACCAGAGCTATAAGGCAATAAAGCAGCTGACCAGAGCTTTCGAACAGTTTCTTCTGTTCTGTTGAAACAGCTCTTTCTTACTCACCGGATCCTGCTCCATATTCTATTCTATATTCTACTCCCTGGATCTTCTTATTCTTCAATGGGCATAGCTTCTTTTCCGGACTCAACTGAAACTCCCTTTCCATTAGCCGATACGACGAAGACTTGAATTGCGAAACCATCCTCCTGATTCTATTGAAACTGCTTTAGATACTGATCCAGTAATATTGGATCCCAGCCAGCCCATGAATATTATTTATCCAGCTGCTTCTTTGCTTGCTTGCATAATGAGTGAGCCGGGAAAGGGTGGAAGAGAGATGGGGCAACTACCTTTGGGGCACTACCAAACCTAGATAGACCAACACACAAACACCCCCGAACAGTTCATTTTGATGGGCCGGAAGCGCTTTGATAGCCGGCTTCTCTCTCGAGTCATTCTAAAAGGCATGCGTGTGATCCGAGAAGAAAGCAATAGTTTGGCTCGGCCCCTTCTTAGTCAATGGACTTCTAGTTTCAGGGACGGGAATCATGACTTTGACTTTTAGGGAAACCTGTAAGTGTAAAGGAAGGAAGAGCTTACAGTTAAGGTTTCCGTAGAGTTGAACCTGCACCCGAACCAGAGAAGGAACCGAATAAAGCCTGTAAGGGTACTCGGGCAGGATGGATAGCATTCAATAATGTAGCAGGTAGCGGGTAGGCGTTACCTAAGATAGCCGGCACTCGAATCAAAAGCTTGAGTTTCGTTTCGGTACTAAAGTGACAGCGCTCTACGAAATCCTATCTTTCGGGCTAGGCTAGTTACGGTCAGCAGTTAAAGCAGATCTGGTAAAGAATTATCTCATTGTCGGGCGGGCATTCCAACTTCGTCCCCAAGACTACTGCCACACCAGACCTAGTGTATGGGTAATAAATCCCTGTGTTGCCTGCCTTGCTTGAAACTGTCATGCTACTTAAATGTTAAGGTAAAGGTGGGTTCCGATAGCTAACCATTGTTCTCCAGTAACCGAGTGAGTTATGAATTGAGTATCTAAGGGGGCTTTGTATCATTCATTCACGCTTCGAACGAAACGAAGAGAACCGACATTTTGCTTTCTGATATAATGCATACAAAACCGCGGGTTCTTTAAACTCCTCGTATTAAGGTCAAAAAGAGCAACTTTCCCGATTCCTGCCATTCAATCTCCTGATCCACGACCAACCATATTCTTGCTTTAGCTCATCCCTTGTTGTTTATTTACCGCTTCCTCTCCACTTAGTTTTGTTGTTGGGCCTGGACTGCCAACTGGACATACTTGCTACTTTCCTAGAACTGGAATGAATCCAGCATCTGAACCGACTCGACTTGGACCACATCCCGCTACACCAGTACTTAACTCTGCCTCTGAACTATACCTCACTCACACCCTCACTCTACTTTCCATCTTAGGCTTCTCGAGTGGGGCGACTTAGCTGATTCACTTTCTTCACCGACAACAGGACTAGTTGGGCCCGGACCAGTTTCTGATCTATCTTCGGCTTCGGCAACAAATCTTTCCACTTATTCTTCTTCTGCAGACTTATACACAAGAGCTTAACTCTCATTTGAAGACCCGCTTGCTGTTGAGAACTTGGATGAGGCTTCTTCTACGGATTAGGCTGTATCTACAGATACTGATTCAGTTGTCGATGTCCACTTTCTATCTTCCGCTTAAGGGTGTGGGTTTAGGTTTGTATTCATTCTTCCAGAGATTCTCTTCGGCTTCATATCCCTTTTCATCTACTACAGTCTCCGCTCCACCAGTTGACTTGAGAACTAAGGATTCTGTTTAAGTAGTTGCTCGGCTGAAGTAGTTGCTCGGCTGTTTTAGTACTTGGTAGATACCTGCCTGAGTATACTAATACTAATAATGAAAAGCAAGAATCAAGCTCTCAAATAGTAAATAAAGAATAAAGCAGAGAAGAAAGAATTTCCCTTATATTAGTAAAGGCGGGAACTCGCAACACCGAATCGGAATAAGGAATTGAAGAAATCCACTAATAAGTGTATAAGGCAACAACTACAGCTTCTAAGACACCAACTAGTAAACTCATAGGATCAAACTCGAAAGTCAGGATACTTGTAGTTAGGGGTCAGACTTCTAGTGTGGTAGTAAAGAATTCAATCATAAAGTAGCTGTTGAGGAATGGAAAAAACGGCCCCACTATATAAGAATTGCACTCAGTAGTAGCAGAACGAACTAGTTCACTTGCCCACCTTAAACTAACAAGTCAGAAGTGGGTGTGTCATCAGTGTATAAGAGGCAAACCGGAATTCCAGAATAAGAAACCGCAACAAGATAACAAAACACTAAAACCAAAAAGTACTTAAGAGACGATAAAGAGCAAATGAGACCTAAATGCTATAAGAATGGAACTTGGAATTAAGTCATTGAAGCATCCAACTAAAAACTAAGATTCGCTATACACCTAATGAAT